>NC_069504.1:579253551-579461051 GCF_027579735.1 Bombina bombina
AAGGTAAGCCGGTGAGTACATTTTAAAAAAATCTGACCTTATAATTGGTCATGGTGTACAAGACTGAGAAGTTTCTAGGTAATGTAGAAAAGCTCAACCTTACAGAAATCAGGTAGTTTTTGTATAAAGTCTCCATGTGCACTGTCGATAACTAATACAGAAATTTGATTTAAATTACAAAACTTAAAGGGGCATGAAACCCTAAATGTTTACCTTTCTGGTTCAGATAGAATATACAATTTTAAACAGTTTTCTAATTTACTTCTCTTTGTATTCTCTGTCAAAAGGAATATCTAGGTAGGCTCAGGAGCTGGGAGCTAGCTGCTGATTGGTGGCTGCAAAGAAATGCCCCTTGTGAGTAACTTATTGATGTATTCCGCTAGCTCTCAGTAGTATATTGTTGCTCCCTCAACAAAGGATACTAAGAGAATGCAGCAAAACTGATAATAGAAGTAAATTTGAAAGTTGTTTAAAAATCTATGCTCTCGCTGATTCTCGCTGGGGAAATAAAGGACGATACAGATCATATAGTTTAATTATTGAAAAGGAAGAACGTGAAATTGCCTTTTATTCAGAAGTAAAGATCACCACTGGATAACAGAAATAGTTCAAGAATTTCAAGAGCGGTCTGTATTGCATCCATCCCCAAGGAGCCTTTCTTTCCACTATATTGGGACGGGATCCAGAACCAAGATCCACATCTGAGAGACACTGCAGCCGTACAAGGACAAATGAGAGCCACCTTACACCTACTGAGCCATAACCTTACCTCATACGATATATATATAAAATATATATATAAAATAGCCCTTTCCATTCAAACACCTTGTTATATACAATATACCTTTGAACCCTTATAACTTTTTTTATAAATATTTTTTTTTTTTTTCTCGGTGCACCGGTCCTGGAGGTACTGCAATACCAGGTCAATGCGTGGAGTGGACAGAGCAAGCTCTTCTTCCATCTCCCTGTTTCAAAAATCTATTTAATATATGGCACCCAGATAGGGCGCGTATCAGATATTAAACTGATAAGAACAGATACTACACTTGATCTTAGCCAAAAGGCCGAGAAGCGATATAAATATTTTTTTTGAATTATTTTTTTTATTTGGCCCTAACCCTTTATGCAACGTCTTCAGTCACACTAACCCCATGAGCGTAAATTTAGTTTGCGCTCATACCGTTGCATTTACTTTCAACTTGTCATATGAGCAAAACTTATGTTTGCGCTAACCATAACGTGTCACTTGTAATCTAGCCCATAGTTTACAGATAAGGTAGAGAAAATCTGTTAACTGCTTGTGCTTCAAATTAACCTCTTAAGGACATGTGACGGAATTTTTCCGTCATAAAACAATTGAGCAAACTGAAAGCTGTGTCATTAAAGGGTTAAAGATCAGTTTTGTAAACTTTAAAATACTTATGTTTAATTGCTAAAGAAACATTATTGATATTTAAAACACTCCCATTTGAATATTTTGTCTAATTGTTTTAAATGCTAACCTTAGTAAAAAAAGAAATAAGATTTATTTAAACTTCCATTAAACATCAATACCATATTTTATCAGGCTTTGGAAGCTTATTATTTCAAAATATTAATATATTAATTGATTGTTTATACACAAAAGTAAAATATAAACTTTTATGATTCAGATAGAGCATGCAATTTAAAAAAACAAACTTTCCTGTTTACTTGTATTATCTCATTTGCTTTGCTCTCTTGCCTCGTACTCTTTATTAGATAGGCTCAGGCGCAGCAGTGCACTACTGGGAGCTAGCTACTAATTGGTTGCTGCACATATAGGTCTCTTGTCATTAGCTCACCCAATATGTTCCACTAGATCCCAGTAATGCGTTGTTGTTGCTTCAACCAAGAGAATGAAGAAAATTTGATAAGAGAAATAAATTGAACAGTTGTTTAAAATTGTATGCTCAATTTTAATTCATGAAAGAAAAAAATTGGGTTTTATGTCCTTTTAATGGTTTAATAATATGGGGTAAATTTATTAAATGTCTAGCGGACATGATTTGCTATAGCTAAATCGGCCGCTAGCAGGGGCTGTCAATCACCTACAATGTGGCTGACAGGTTGAGGAACAGCGGTCTTATGACCGTTACTTCTAAACTTCAATTTCAGGCGAGCTTGAAACGATCGGTCTCCGAAGCAGCGTTCGCTGCTCCATATGGAGCCATATGTCTCAAATGTAATGGCCGATTCAGTTATTCAGTAAATTTGTATGTTTTCCACAGTTTTTCTAATTTGTAACCCTTGGGACTTTGCTTTTATTCTTTTTTTGTGCACATTAAAATGGGACAGAGCAGTTTGCAGAAGCCTTTGTGGCTCTGTTCATGTGTTTTAGTGCAACCCCCTGATACATGCACTAAAGGACAGTGCAATCAATAAGTGTGCCCTTTATTTTAATAATAAACTTGCTAACCTCATATTCCAGAAGGTTCCTGGTGTATGTGATAGCCTGCATTGCATCTGCTACCTGCTACTAAAGTATAAGTAAGTTATATTTCCTCTGTTGCTTCAGATCACAGCTCTGTGTTCTTGCACATTCCTTTCTTTAAAAAGATGATTCCACTCTGTACATATTGTATTCTGTTGTGCTTTAAACATATTTTATTACAACCTCTTCCCTTTTTTCTTTGTCAGATATCCACAATTTTAACATTACCTTTTTTGTGCAGTCTTAACGTTATGTATTTCCTTTTGGGGATATGGTTTTCAAACCTGAACAGAGTATATTGCTGTGTAATCTTTGATCACAGTAGACTTTAGGGTCCTATAAACTAGACTATGAATGAAACAGCTCTTTTGAATGACTCTCTTGGCACCATTCATTATTTACAGACCAACTTATTGATTGGGCTAAGTGGTGTTTTCATTCTAAAATGTACATTAAATGCCCAATAACTGGCAGATTAACAAAATGTCATCAAAACATTCATAAGTATTTTTAACCACTTATGAATATGTTGTATTTCAAGGAACACAAGAGGCAAATTGTTAAACGTTCTCTGTTTCATCAACAGTATATTTTTTATGAAAGTCCCCCTATGCTATACAGCTGCATATGCCGTCCAATCACAAAAAGCTCACTAATTGGACTCAACAGACTGTCAATGCTATTTAGCAGAGTGCTTAGATGTAGCCCAGATCATGGTGTCATCAATGGGTGGAGCTTAGCAGCCATTTCAAAGTGGCCAGAAACAATATTCATTTTAAAATAACTTTTTTACCATTCTTGCTGCATGATATAGAAAGGGTGCTGGAGGCTATTTGAAACTTAATCAAAGGCAAGATTTTAAGACGACTAAGGTATAGACTGTCCCTTTAAACACCCTTTTCTTGTGCTACAACAAACAAACAAATCTGTTTAAAATCTTTTGCACCCATTAATCAGTATGGTTTTGTACCACTATTTATGTACCAGGCCAGCACTACAGATATTGGTGGCTTTTTGCAAATAAATAATAATTATAATAACATACTGCTTACATATGCAAAAAGTTCCTGATTACATCATTTATTTGGTAAGTTAAATAACCTTTCCTTGCAGCTCTTTAAAGACAGCCTTCTAGGTAATATTCTTTCATGAGGTTTTGTTATGCAGATTTTACTAACAGGGCAAAGTTGTGAAACAAAATAGCACATTATCAATGAACTATATCCCAAATATAAAGTGAGACTGACTTTAAATGTTTGGCAATATTGATTTGTACTGGGGATAATATAACAAAGATCTTACTTTGCTCACCACTTTGATATGTAGATATTGGGCTTAACATTTCTCACATCTTTTTTTATCTCCAAAGAACAGTTGTTGAGTGTAAAATTGTAGATGAGAATCTCCTGGGGCTTTGGAGCTTCTGTCGTAGATTGAGCCTTGATCTATCTTTTTTTCTTCTTCTTTTTTTATTTTATTTTTACTGAAAAAGAAGCAAAATTGCCTCTTCTGAAGCAGTGACATTATGTTATCCATATTGGGCTATATTGGATGTCATTCTGAGAAAACAGCCTACATATATATATATATATTTTTAATTTCCTCATTCACAATTTTAATATGAGTGCTGATTTAGATGGGCCTCATAGCTGCCTTTTCACCTGCTCATCTTCATTATTTACAAATTACTTAGCAGACAATAAGAAATTTCAGTAGATGAGCTCAGCCACAATCTTCTCTAACCGATATCAGCAATTTATAATCCTTCACAACCAATTGATTCTAACTCCCGGTGGAAATGGCAAGGAACTTTATAACCTGATTTGGAGTCTAAAATCTTTGAGCCCTGAGCAAATGTTGACTCTCCTACAGCTCTAATTTTCTGATTTTAAATAATCTATCCTGACTATTTTTAACTTGAAAAATAATGTGTTATTGAAGCTAGAATGACCTGTAAATAAGCCATTGCAATGGGTCTTCACTTCTGCATGATAATGTATGATCAATGGATTTGCCAAATAGAGCAAGCTTTCTATGATTCTTAATTAAAATAGCAATAGCCAAGTTATGTGTAAGACATTGGTGTGTTGAATCATATCTCAGCTTTAATATTAAACTGCTGAGACAATATTCAGCTGTAATAAAATAGGTACAAAAAATTCTATTAGGTACATTTGCTAATCATTCTCACATGCCCGAGGTCTCAATTTACACTCATTATCTTCCACAGCAGTAAAAAGGTTTCAGATAAATATATCTACTATTTAATGTGGGGAACAGTCTGGGTCCTTATAATTTGCTTTTCTGCAAAAAGAAGGTGAGAGGCGGGACCTGGGAATGAAAGCAGTTGAAGTTGTTTATTCTGTAAGGAGGTGTCTATGTAAGTTGCAAAGGGGTTAAACACATAGTTAAATCCAGCTCCAGAGCAGCAATCCACTAATGGGAGCTTGCTAAACACATCCAAGGGCAAGATTACAAGTAGAGAGCACATGTTTGTGTGTGAGCAATAAGGGGTTTATCGTGGGTGTTTGTGCTTATCGGGCTTAGCGCTGTTATTACAAGTTGAAATTAAATGCGATCGCTTGAGCACAATAACAATTTACGCTAGAATGATAACTGCAACTTCAGAGCTCTGGTTAACTGTTTCGCAAAACAAAAAAATTGCACAAAACACATTAAAAGTACATAACAATCACTCATAAAAAACTATATAATAAAAATTAGTTTAAAAACAATATTGCACAAAATAGTATCAAAGGCTCAAAGATATGAGGTCTCAGGTGTTTGAAAAAAAGGCAGGCAAATGGCTTTAACATAGAGATACATACATTTACAAGTCTAAATATGTATATGTATACATATGTATTTATGTATTTATATGTGTATTTATGTATTTACAGACATATAAACACATATAAACATATAAATACTGTACATATATATATACATATATAGACATTATATAGAAGTGCATTGGAGCCCTTTGCAGTTAAGTAATTGAAAAACATATTTATGCAATATTCATTTTTAATAAAGGTTTTAACTGTGTATTTACTGTAAATGTTTTAGATTCCAATGTTCTGCACATAGCAGAATATGTTCTATGTATTTATAAATAGATATTCATATATATATATATATATATATATATATATACCTATATATAATCATGTATATATATATATATATATATATATATATATATATGAATAAATGTACAAAAATACCATCAAATATATGTAGAAATATTTTTTTAGGAATTAATAGAACATATTCTTTGTGAAGAACATTGGAATGTAAATTATTCATATTTTCATGCCGGGTCGGCATGAGAATATGCAATCGTTTTTTCGCGCAAGTTGAGTGTTAGGATTTTATTTTCCATTTTTTTCTCCATTGACTTATATGGGGGAATATGTAAACTCGTACGCAATATTGTTAGTTCAGCTTTTTATGTCCCCAAGTGAGCAAATAATAATAAATACGTGTTTGTAGCCAGAAATCACCAGCTAATTCACAGTAGAGCAAATCTAGTTTTGCTTTTTAACAATAGATACCAAGAAAGAAAGTAAATGAGGTAATAGAATTCATTTGAAAAGTCTCTAAAAATTGCACATTCTGTCTAAACCTTGAGAATTTGATTTTCAAAATTTGAATTAATTAGTTTATTTTATAACAATTATGAGCTCTTATTTAGGGCCAGATTACGAGTGGAGCTCTATTTTAACGGGCACTCAAATAACCAGCAAACGGTTTCACTTTAAAACGGAGCTCCCATTGGAGCCTATGGAAGACCTTGTGTTCGCATTGCACCGCACTTGTAATACCAGCGAACATTTATGTGCCCTGGTATTACTGAATGGATTGCAAATATTGCGCTTGTGTATACTCAATATTGCGTTTCACTCATAATCTAGCCCTTAATGTCTTTTTAGAATGATACAATATTATCCTTAGCAAATAATAACAAAAAGCATGATTTGAGCAAACATTCTTGGCAATAGTTTAGTGAGGATTTCAAATGTATCTATTTTACTTATTGCACAAGATTTTTTTCATTTAAAAAATATTTTAAGATAAATTAGTTTTTTTTTAAAACAGATTACAAGTACTGGGCTAGATTACAAGTGGCGGGCTATTGTTAGCATGGCTTGCTATACCAATATCACAACTTCACTAACTTGCTCACGTATTACAAGTTGAAAGTAAACATGTTAGCTCGAGTGTAAAACTAAATAAGCACAAGCTGGGTTTGCACGAGTGAAGACATGGGGGTAGATTTAATAAGCAGCAGATGCTGCTTTTTACGCCCGAAGATTCCAGCTCACCGGAAACGTAAGTTAAGAAGCAGTGGTCGTAAGACTGCTGCTCCTTAACTTGCCCTGCAATCATCCCAATCCGATCGGGAATTGAAACCCCTTGCTAGCGGCCGCGAATGTTCAGGGGACGGCATTGCGCAAGCATTTTACATTTCATATGCTGTCGGCATTTAGTGATGTCGGGTGGACATTATTCACTACAGCGAATCATGTCCGGCTGGCACTTGTTACATCTACCCCATAGCGTAAAGGGTTAAAAGGTATATGATATATGTCAAGGTGTTTGAATGGAAAGGGCTATATTTATATCTTAATATGTGTATGTGCGTATATATAAATATTTGTGTATATATATATATATGTGTTTTTGTATTTATATATATATATGTTTATATATAATAACGACAATAAAACTTGCACTCACTGGGTATTTGAAAAATCTAATTTACTGTGACAAATGTAAAATTTCAGAGACACTACATCCCCTTCCTCAGACACAAGTGCTCCCGCTCGCACGTTAATTGGTCTAGAAGTAAGTTTTTTTGCGCACGTAAAAAGAAGAAATTAGAATAATTCCACATATAAGTCAATGGAGCAAAAAAAGTGGAAAAACACCCTACTCGCGTGCAAACATAATCGTATATTCTCAAGTGTGCTAACCCGACATGAAAATAATAGTATTTCACATTCCAATATTCTTTACAGAAGAATATGTTTTATTTATTCATAAATACATATTTCTATATATATCCGATGGTGTTTTGCACAAATATATATTTATGCCTATATATAAATATATATACCGGTATATACACATATATACACATGCTTATATATAGATATTTACAGATATATATATATATAGGAATATTTGTTTAAAATACATAGAACATACTCTGCGATGTGCAGAACATTGGAATGTGAAATATTTACAGTAAATACACAGTACTGTATAACACTTTATTAAATATGAATATTGCATAAATGTGATTTTTCCTGTTTTCATCTACTTAACTGTAAAGGGCTCCAATTAACTTTTATATATGTACATATGTACACATATAAATACATAAATATATATATATATATAAACACAAACACATTTTTAGAGATGTATATGTATATATCTCTATGTTAAAGCCCATTATCTGCTTTTTTTTCAAACACCTGAGACCTCATATCTTTGAATCCTTTTAACTTTTTGTGCAGTATTTTTTTTGTATATATTTTTATTAGATAGTGTTATTATTATGTGTGTAAGTGTACTTTGAAATGTATTTTTGATGTGTTTTGTGACACTCTCTTGTTTCGCAAAACAGTAAACCAGAGCTCTGAGGTCATGATAACCCGACGCGTTTTAACTTTTTAACTTTTTAACTTTTTAACTTTTAACAATTTTGTTTAAGCAATTGCATTTACTTTCAACTTGTAATACAAGCAAAAACCCGATGCATGCAAACAGCCACAATAAACCCCTTATCGTTCAAGCGTTACTCTTAACGCATCACTCATAATCTGGCCCTTAATATTTAATAATGTACTTAATTGTGTTTTTACTGTAAATACTTTACAATCCGCTTATTTCTATAAATATCTGTATATAATATCTATACCTATATATTCATATAAATATATAGGTATAGATATAATATATATATATATATATATATATATATATATATAAATAATATTTTCTTCTATGTAAAAAAATTGGAATTTAAAATATATATAACTACCTTGCGGTTTAGCACTATAGTTTTAACACGGTGTCGGGTTAGTGTGCAAGCAATAAACATTCGTTTTTTTTCTTCAGCACGCTCCATTTAAAGGGACAGTCTACTCCAGCATTGTTTTTGTTTAAAAATATAGATAATCCCTTTATTACCCATTCCCCAGTTTTGCATAACCAACACGGTTATATTAATACACCTTTTACCTCTGCGATAACCTTGTATCTAAGCCTTTGCAGACTCTTGTCAGTTCTTTTGACAGACATGCAATCAGCCAATCAGTGCCCTCTAATTTGTAAATCCAAGGCGAGGTCACAATGTTATCTGTCTGGCACACATAAACTTATGCTCTCTAGCTGTGAAAAACTGCCAAATGCATTGAAATAAGGGGCGGCCTTCAAGGTTTTAGAAATTTGCATATGAGCCTACCTAGGTTTAGTTTTCAACAAAGAATACCAAGAGAACAAAGAAAATTTGATGAAAAAGTGAATTGGAAAGTTGTTTAAAATTGCATTCCTTATCTGAATCATGGAAGTTTAATTTTGACTAAACTGCCCCTTTAAGTCTATTGGCAGAAGAAGCTAACGCGGTTGCTATATCCAAAGTCCTTAAGTTAAACAAACAATTTACTTTCAATTTTGAATATGCATGCTAACTCCCCTGCATTAAAAGTTTACTTTGAGTGGTGTTTGCCCATGAGTAATTTTTTTTTTGTGAGACACTTGTATTCTGGCCCACTGTCTGTATCTAAGACATTTGATAAAAACACACAGAATATTATATTTTCTACTTTTTATTTAGTTGTGGTTAGTAGCCATTTTTAGACAATGGGGCATATTTATCAAGCTCTGTATGGAGCTTGATGCCCAGTGTTTACGCTGCTCCATAACCTGTGTGCTGCTCTGAGGCGGCGGACAGAAATCGACAGAAATCAACCCGATCGAATACAAGGACTACTGGTGCACTGATAAATGCAGAGAGCGTATGCTGTCGGCATTTAACGATGTGCATCGGACATGATCCGCTATATCAGATCATGTCTGCTCGCATCATAATAAATAGGCCCCTATGTAACCACCTGACAACGTATATTGACTGTTTCATAAAAGGAAAAAAATAATATATTAACTTCACTAAAACCGATGAGCGGAGTGTTGTGACTGGAAAGATAAGCCTCCTCAGATTCTTTAGGTAACTGTGCGCTGACTCCTAATCTCATTTGTCCCAGCAGGCCAAGCCACAGTTTTTTTTATTTATTCTGGTAATAGCTGCAAACGCTAGCCCTGCAGACCTGCTCTTACGTTGCTTTGTCTTCCCTTCCTCTGATGTTGGAGTCAGATAACCTTACAAAAAAATAAAGTCAGTCTCAGTAGACGGTGGATGGAGATTAGATGAATGAATGCCATCCAACTTGATTTTCGCCTCTCAGGGAAAAAAAAACTATCAACTGTGTAATAATCTCAGAACTTGATTCAGGGCAAAGCATTTTGCAATGACATGCCTGTTATACCATGAAGGAAACACTACATGAATTCCAAGATTATAAATTGCTTTTTGCGTTTGCCTTATTTTGATTCTCTGTGAAATTAAAATGATTTTTTCTATTCTTGTCATACATGATATAGCTGTCCAAATGTATAACTTCTGACATTAAAATCATAGTATTATGTGTACTTTATTCATTTTGTATTGTAAATGCTGTCCTAGCCTTTTTTAAGCATTTAATCTGTGCCAGGCGTACATACATGGGTGCTAACTTGCAGGTGCACTCTGAGAACAAAACACGAGCATACTTACTAGACATACACAGACAAAAACATTTTTTGGGGGGATAAATCATTTTTCAGTTTAGACATATTTTGCTATTTTGTATTTGTTAATTGAAATTCATTAACCTTTTCCTACGGGGAATGTCTTTAGGGCAGCAGAGTAGCAACTGGACAGAAACTTAAAGGGACATTCCAGCTTAAATTGGAATTCACGTGGATGCATTTCAGTTTTGAATAGAAACATTTTTAAAATATACATGTATAAGCAAAAATGCTACTAATAACAGCTATCACTGTTTTTATGTGTATTTAAGTATGCACCGTCCATTTTAAACACAGCGTTTGCACAGAGAGCCTAAAGTGCTTGTACCATCTGGTAATGACTCAGTTGACATGATACAATTTCCACTGGTGCTCTGATCAGCTGCAGTATTTAAAATGCTGGTGCACTGATAATATCTAGATAGGTTCCACATGCACGTGCATTAAATTAACGATTAAAAAAATTAACAGTGAAATATAAATGTCAACTGCCACAAGGAGAGGACGCATTAGCACTCAGCTCCGGCCAACAAAGCCAATTAAAGTCTCTAAAAAGCACTTTTATTGCTCAAAAAACAATCCCAGCTTATCCCCAACAACTACCTTAGCTTCAGTGAGAGAGAAGATTACGTTGAAGGCACTGGCGAATGCCACACGTTTCACCCGGAGCTTCCCGACACCATCAACGGGCCTACAATAGACAACCGGGCTTGCTGAGTTTACCCTGCTAGTTAAAAGGAGTCTCTTCTGGGTCTCTCCCTTCTTCTTGGAAATAATACCTTCTCTGTTGCCTGTACCAACTTGACAAGGCTGCTTTTGACAATCAAATTACATAGTGCTAGAACACAATAGAATACTATTTGAATAAAAAGTCTCACTATATTTGGCCACACAAAACACCCGTAGAACCAAATAATTAGAGAGGCATATCTGAAATTCACCTGCGGTGAGGAGAACAAAGAAATATTTACACCGGCTCCTAAATCGGTCTACGGGGATTGAATCTAGGCTAAAAGTAAGTGATTTGCACTTTTATTCTGACTCTTCTGTTTTGTGCAAAAGAAAATTCATATATCTTCCCAATTGGGGTTGATATGAGGATTTTACAAATGAAAACGATATATTGTGCCAAATATCAAGGGATACTGTTTTTTGTGGTAAAAACTATTGGCTAGATTACGAGTTGTGCGTTAAGGTAAAAAAGCAGCGTTATCAGGTCCTAACGCTGCTTTTTTAATCCCGCTGGTATTACGAGTCTTGCAGGTAAAGGTTTACCGCACACTTTTTTGGCCTTAACGCAAAGCAACTTACATAAATTTCGTAAAGGCTTTTTTCAATGGGACTTGCATAGCGCCGGTATTACGAGTTTGTCCTGGGAGGCCAAAAAGTGAGCGGTACATCCTCTACCGCCAAGATTCCTAACGCATTTTAAAGTCAGTAGTTATGATTTTACGCTACAAAGCTGTAGCATAAAACTCATAAATAAAGTGCTAAAAACAACACTAACACCCATAAACTACCTATTAACGCCTAAACCGAGGCCCTCCCGCATCGCAAACAATAAAATAAAATGATTAAACCCTAATCTGCCGCTCCGGACATCACCGCCACTAGAATAAACATATTAACCCCTGAACCACCACACTCCCGCCTCGCAAACACTAGTTAAATATTATTAAACCCTAATCTGCCGCCCCTAACATCGCCGCCACCTACCTACATTTATTAACCCCTAATCTGCCGCCCCCAACTTTGCAACAACTATTCTAAATTTATTAACCCTTTAAACCTAAGTCTAACCCTAACCCTAACACTCCCTAACTTAAATATAATTAAATAAATCTAAATAAAATTAATATCATTAGAGGGCGGAGCTGGCCGCTGCTAAGTTGGCAGCATAACTCCATAGCTCCGTAAACCAGCATGCATAATAAAGTAAAGAACAGCATATGAGCCTACATATTATATAATTGGAGCCAGAGCACAGCACCAGTAAAGTATAGAGCCTAAGCCGGGGACATTACAAGGCAGAATTTACATCGCATCGGCTAATACAGTGAGGCCGTTATCAGAAGAGGCGGCAGGAGAGCGGGAAAGAACTTGCCTTAAAGCTGCGGCTTGAACCACTAACACCTCGCCTAACAGATACGGAGGAGTCCAGCGTATGAACCGGAAACACCGGGTATGAACATTTAGTGCCGTGAGACCCGGTGATCAGCTTACAGACCAGCGGTTAAACCTTGGAGCGCACAGAAAGTAAGTGCGACACCAAAACATACGATTCAAACCTACTACAGAGCCAGTATAAGATCCGGGTAAATCAGACAAAAGAGGTAGTGGCCCCATTCTTACCGGATACTTGAAATTTGTTAAAATCTTGATAACCGGGACTTGGTTACTGCAGGGATAATTTGCCCATAACTCCGGTGGTAGGGGGCTAGGCCTAACTACTGTGGCGCAGCAAAAATTAAGCAGTGAAGATTACACTAAGCTACATCCAGCTGCTGGGACAGTATATACAAAGCAGGGGTGAAGGAAAAAGGTGGGAAAAGAGAATAAAAGATTACAAAGCGTACCATAAAGCACAATTGGTGAAAGGATATTACTTTTGGAGAAAAGCCCATAACCTAACCAAATTTATTACATTCAGCAGTGGGCATATGTGTGAAAGGGGCACATGTTAAGGCCACAAGCTTAAGAAACATAAACTGCCTATGATTTAACATCACACAGAAATTCTAATCTAACAAAAACATAAATCAAACTACAAAGTTTGTTCCTGGAGGGCCCCAAAATGACATCTAAGAGATTAATGAAGCCTCTAAAAGCTACAAAACTTACACACACCTAGTCCTAGTGTGGAATCCTTTTTTAACCCCGCAAGCCAACACTCCACTTCAATGGAGCAAGAACAAGCAGGAGGGATCTCACCAACCTTACAATCGCCCATCAGGACTCAGAAAACACCAGAAACCTTCTCACAGATACCAGTGTCTGTTTTGTCCTCCTTGGCCTCAAAACAGGACATAGCAGAGATAGTCAGGACATGTATGAGAGAAGAGATGGCGGAACTGAAACAGGAAATGCACACCATAGGGTTTCGGGTAGATACCCTTGAAGATTACACAAATAACATACAAGAAGAAGTGCATCAACTTCAGGAAACCTCAACTTCACAAGCAGACCTAATAGAGACCCTCCACGATAAAATAGAGGACCTCGAGAATAGGGGACGTAGAAAGAACCTACGTATCAGAGGTATCCCTGAGTCTATACTACCAAAGGACCTGCCCACCTACCTCCCAGCACTGTTCACCCACCTGAGAGGAGAAACATCGTCCAGGGAAATAAACTGGGACAGAGCACATAGGGCCCTGAGGCCCAGACCATCAGACAAAGCTCCACCCAGAGACATAATAATAAAGTTCAAACAATTTATGGAGAAAGAGGAAATTCTCAATCTGTCCCGTAGAAACCAACCAGTGAAATTTAGGGGCACCGTTCTCCAATTCTACGCTGATCTGTCACAGTGGACACTACAGAGAAGAAAAGAACTTGCGCCATTAACGGCCTTGCTTAGGAGCAGAAAAATATTATATAGATGGGGCTTCCCATTTCACTTATATGTTCTACATGGGAACAGAAAACTCTCCTGCACCAAGACTTCAGAGATTCCAGACTTCTGTGCTGCTCTGGACCTGGATCCTCCTGTAGACCCAGAAGACAACGACCCACAACCGATGCCGCAAAGGAAGAAACGTCCCAAAGATATCAACAAAGGACATAAATTGCCTTACTCTAATGAGAATAGCTCCCCTGAGAAACTGCAACCACCACAAACAAAAAGAATGGCCCAAACTCCCAGGGAGGCCACTTCAGCCGAAGGATGAACATGTCGTGATACGTCTGGATGGGTAAAATATGACTATACATACAGACTTTGAATTTTAAAGTGTACATGAACTCCTTGAAGTGACTATTAACCGTACCTGGTGGCTACTACTTTAATTGTTCACGAAAGCCCCAAACATAAAAGTTGAAATTATGTTATATTTAAAGTTACGTTACTGGCTCCATACATATATTTATACACTTAATAATAATATATGCTACTAATGATACAGGTTTATTGTTGGTTTACACCTCTATGTTGAATAACAGTTAAATATAAGATCTATTGCTAGATATATAAGTAATATAATAAGTACCACATAGCAACTTTTAGCAAGGTGTAGATTGCATTTAACTAGCTTTCTGCAACAGATACAAGACGAAAGAAGCTATTGTTATTGTTTTTTTTTATATATAAATTGTTTATATTGTTATTTGAATTTGCTTTTTATCTTGTCCTTTGTTTTTTCTTTTTTTTTTTTTTTTTTTACCTTGACTGGTATTCTAGCTGCTGCGCTACCTAATATAGTTAAAACTTAGTACCACACACAGGGGGTATAACAACTTCACTGGTTCTAATATACTTTGCACCTCAGGAAGATTAGTATGAGTAAACAGATTAACCTCATCTCCCAAAATGCGAAGGGACTAAACTCCCCGCAGAAGAGGTCAATTGCCCTACTAGACATATGCAAGAAGAAAGGGGATATAATATTCCTCCAAGAGACCCATTTTAAAAAAAGGAATGAGCCTAAATATTTTGGGTCACGTTATACTCAGCACTACCATAGCTCTGCAGAAACTAAGAGATGTGGGGTTAGCATCCTAATACACAAAGATACTCCCTTTAAACATATACAGACCACATCAGATACAGAAGGTAGATTCCTAGGAGTGTTTGGGCTCCTTTATGGAAGCCCGGTAACTCTGATAAACATATATGCACCTAACGTGAGGCAACTCCCATTCCTTAAAAAAACCTTTAATAAGATAATTGACTTCTCAAGAGGAGTGACATTCATAGGAGGGGATTTGAACACTACAATAGAACCCCACATGGATAGTTCCTACACCACAAAAAGACCCTCAAACTATATAACCAAATACTTGGGGAAATTGATGAGAGACCACAATTTATATGATGTCTGGAGGTTTGTAAACCCCTCCAAAAAAGATTACACCTTTTTCTCATCACCACACCATTCTTATAGTCGAATAGACTACATCCTGACAAATCAAAAAGGTCTAACGACTGTATGCAACTCAAGAATATCACATACAACATGGTCAGACCACTCTGCAGTGATAACCAAACTCAGCTGGCCTAATGCACCAACCCATTCCTTTAACTGGAGGCTAGACGACTCCCTACTAAATAACCCCATATATGTAGAAAAATTGACTAGATCAATGAAAGAATACTTCACAATAAATGCACAAGCAGAAAGCAACCCATTCATGGTGTGGGAAGCACATAAATGCTTTATGAGGGGAGAGTTCATTAAGTATAAATCACATATGAAGCAGGCATCTAGACAACACTATAAAGACCTATCCAACACACTATCCCAAATAGAATCTAAACACAAACAAGATCCACATAATGAAAAATTGCTGGAGGACCTACTAAAAGCTAGGGAAGCCCTGAGGGACCTATTAACTAAAGAATATAATTTGATGACTCTAAAGTTTAAACAATGTTACCACTATGAAAGTAATAGGAGTGGGAAGTTGCTAGTGAGAGCTTTAAAACTTAAAAAACTCAAGACATACGTACATGAAATCAATGCATCCAATAATCAAAAAGTGAAAACCACACCAGACATTTTGTCTCAATTTGAGGCATACTATTCGAAGCTCTATAATATAGAGAGGGAAGAGACACATAATACCACAATACCTGACGTGCAATCTTACCTAGAGGAATGCCAATTGCCCCAGCTATCAGTAGACCAAACCAAAGATCTGGAAAGCCCAATAACGGCAGGGGAGATAGCATTGGCCATTAAAAACCTAAACTCAGGGAAAAGCCCAGGCCCTGATGGCTATTCGGTACAATACTATAAAAAATTATCCCCTATCCTGTTGCCACACTTACAAAAAATTTTTAATCAAATATCTCAGGACACTACATTTCCACCCACTATGCTAGAGGCACATATTACTGTGCTACCCAAACCTGGGAAACCAGCGAATACCCCGCCCAATTTTCGACCTATATCTTTACTAAATGTAGATGTGAAGGTATACGCGAAGATTCTAGCCACAAGACTTAACAGATACCTGCCAGAGCTGATACATTTAAACCAAGCCGGTTTTGTTCCGTCCCGTGAGGCACGGGACAATACGGTGAAAACCATTAACCTCATGGAATATGTACACAAAGAAAAGATACCTACGATATTTTTGAGTATCGATGCAGAGAAAGCCTTTGACAGGCTGAGTTGGGTGTTTCTGCGACAAACTCTTATCAGATTCGGCATTGGACCACACATGCTAGATAAGATCTTTGCATTATATAGTAACCCCTCGGCTAGGGTCAGGTTAAATGATTCCCTCTCAAATATCATTAATATTAGAAACGGAACCAGGCAGGGATGCCCTTTATCCCCCCTTTTATTTGTGCTAGCTATGGAGGTATTGGCTTCCAAAATACGCCAAAATCCTGCTATAGAAGGTCTCAAAATCCAAGACACACATTATAAACTATCACTCTATGCGGATGATATCTTATTGACACTGACCAACCCGATGTCATCCCTTAAAGCATTACAGCTGGAATTTGACATATATAGTTCCCACTCATATTTTAAAATTAATACGACTAAATCTGAGATCCTAGGAGTGTCGGTACCCGACACTCTGCTACAACATATCAGGAACCATTTTCTATTTACTATCCAGAAAAACTCCCTGACATACTTAGGCATACAAATTGCAAAAACTAATGAGGAGCTCTTCACACTAAACTATATGAAATTGATAAAAGAGCTTCAGACGGAGATTAATGGATGGAAAAATAAATACCTTTCCTGGCTTGGTAGAATACATGCCTTTAAGATGTCATTCTTACCTCGAATATTATATATCTTCCAAACGGTGCCTATCACGCTACCAAAAACGTACCTGAATAGAATCCAAGGTAATGTAAACTCATTTATCTGGCAGAATAAAATGCAGAGGGTCTCAAAGAAAATCCTATATAGAGATAGATGTAACGGGGGCCTAGGAGTACCCAATCTGATGTGTTATAAACAGGCGTCTATGCTAACTAGAATTATAGACTGGTGTAAACACTCTGATAATAAAGAATGGGTAAAGCTAGAACATAACATAACTAACACAATCAGCCTGGGCAGCCTTTGTTGGCTCAATAAATCACAGAGGAAGTTGGGTGGAACACCACCAAGTATAGTGATAGAAACACTCGATGTGTGGGACTCAATATTACAAAACAAAAAGGATATTTCTTCTGTTCCAGCCCCTTTAACCCCTTTATTAACAAACACTGAGTCCCCGATAGGACATAACAAGATAAGGGGAAAAACTATGACCATACATTGCTGTGTGCCAACATATTCAATTTTAGAAAATGGTAGACTACTAACTAAGACGGAACTGTCAGATAAAAACATACTCAAAAATCAGAACTGGTATGAATATTTACAACTTTCACATTATATAGGACATAGCAAAAAGAAAACAGACCTTCTTAGACCACTTACCCCATTTGAGTCAATTTGCTACTCCTCAGGCACTTCGAAGAAAGGGTTGTCTCATTCATATAAACTGTTAATAGCGATGCACTCAAAACAGTTACCGGCATACACTAAAACATGGGAGAGGGAACTGCAGATGGAACTAACACCTAATGAATGGCAGACAGTTTTCCAACAAATGGGAAAAGCCCCATCCTCCATGAATGCTACAGAAACTAACATAAAACTGCTTACCAGATGGTATTTAACCCCTAAAAGACTAGCTGGAATTTATCCAAACACCAGCAAGTTATGCTGGAGGGGTTGTGAACAGGAGGGAAACCTATCACATATATGGTGGGGGTGCCCCTTAATAACTCCATACTGGAATGATATACATTTGGAAATAAAGAAGGTAATAACAATCCAATTGGAATGCAGCCCGTTTGTACTACTACTAAACAAGGTCCCTAAAATAAAATGTAAACTGAGAGCCACACTGCTCTATATTATGTTAAATAGCGCTAGGCAATTGATACCTAGGCTCTGGAAAAGCACGAGGGTACCCAAAGCACAAGAATGGAGAGAACAGGTGTCTAAGGTGTTATCACTAGAAAAATATCATTATCAGCACACTAACCGTATTGAAGAATATCACTCTATAGTATTTCTATGGGAAGAGTATCTAGGGACAACTTGAAGCATCTGGAATAATGTTACGGTCTCAGACATGATATAGGATTAGGGGGGGAAAAGAGAACGAAGTAGCTAGGAGAAAGTAGCGCAGCAGCAAACCTCCATTCTTAATTTAATGGAGGTTCTTTTTTGTTTTGTTTTTTTTGTTTTTCTTATTCTGACCTAAAATGGGATCATTGACAATCAGTTTAATTATTTACATTTCAGATAGTTATGTTCTGGATAAAAGAAACAAATAGCTCTACTAGCCATAATAGAATATAGCATTGTGATACTGTTGATTGTCTTTCAAATATTGTTGTACTGAATCCCTGTTTCAGTTTTGTTAATGTATATGTTATAAAATTTAATAAAAATTAAAAATTAAAAAAAAAAATAATATCATTAAATAAATGATTCCTATTTAAAACTAAATACTTACCTATAAAATAAACCCTAAGATAGCTACAATATAACTAAAAGTTACATTGTAGCTAGCTTAGGGTTTAATTTTATTTTACAGGCAAGTTAGTATTTATTTTAACTAGGTAGAATAGTTACTAAATAGTTATTAACTATTTACTAATTACCTAGCTAAAATAAATACAAATTTACCTGTAAAATAAAACCTAACATAAGTTACACTAACACCTAACACTACACTACAATTAAATAACTTACCTAAATAAAATACAATTAAATAAATCAAATACAATTAGCTAAATTACAAAAACAAACAAACACTAAATTACAGAAAATAAAAAACAAATTACAAGATCTTTAAACTAATTACATCTAATCTAATAGCCCTATCAAAATAAAAAAACCCTAGCCTAACCTAAACTACCAATAGCCCTTGAAAGGGCATTTTGCGGGGCATTGCCCCCAAAAAATCAGCTCTTTTACCTGTAAAAAAATACACACAACCCCCCATTAGTAAAACCCCCCACCCACACAACCAACCCCCCAAATAAAACCCTAACTACAAAAACCTAAGCTCCCCATTGCCCTGAAAAGGGCATTTGGATGGGCATTGCCCTTAAAAGGGCAATTAAATCTATTGATGCCCAAAGCCCTAACCTAAAAATAAAACCCACCCAATACACCCTTAAAAAATCCTAACCCTAACCCCCTGAAGATCCACTTACCAGGAGAAGTCTTCATACAAGCGGCAAGATGTCCTCAACGAAGCCGGCAGAAGTGGTCCTCCAGATGGGCAGAAGTCTTCATCCAGATGGCATCTTCTATCTTCATCCTTCTGACGCGGAGCGGGTCCATCTTCAAGACATCCGGCGCGGAGCATCCTCTTCCAATGACGACTACCCAATGAATGAAGGTACCTTTAAGTGACGTCATCCAAGACGGCATCCCTTGAATTCCGATTGGCTGATAGAATTCTATCAGCCAATCGAATTAAGGTAGAAAAAATCCTATTGGCTGAATGGAACAGCCAATAGAATGCGAGCTCAATCCTATTAGCTGATTGGATCAGCCAATAGGATTGAACTTCAATCCTATTGGCTGATTGCATCAGCCAATAGGATTTTTTCAACCTTAATTCAGATTGGTTGATAGAATTCTATCAGCCAATTGGAATCTAAGGGACGCCATCTTGGATGACGTCACTTAAAGGTACCTTTATTCGTCAGGTAGTCGTCGTTGGAAGAGAATGCTCCACGCCGGATGTCTTGAAGATGGAACCGCTCCGCGTCGGAAGGCTGAAGATAGAAGAGTCCATCTGGATGAAGACTTCTGCCCATCTGGAGGACCACTTCTGCCCGTCTGGAGGACCACTTCTGCCGGCTTCGTTGAGGACATCTTGCCACTTGGATAAAGACTTCTCCCGGTAAGTGGATCTTCAGGGGTTAGTGTTAGGATTTTTTAAGGGTGTATTGGGTGGGTTTTATTTTAAGGTTAGGGCTTTGGGCAGCAATAGAGCTAAATGCCCTTTTAAGGGCAATGCCCATCCCAATGCCCTTTTCAGGGCAATGGGGAGCTTAGGTTTTTTAAGTTAGGGTTTTATTTGGGGGGTTGGTTGTGTGGGTGGGGGGTTTTACTGTTGGGGGGGTTGTGTGTATTTTTTTTTACAGGTAAAAGAGCTGATTTATTGGGGGCAATACCCCACAAAAGGCCCTTTTAAGGGCTATTGGTAGTTTAGGTTAGGCTAGGTTTTTTTATTTTGATAGGGCTATTAGATTAGGTGTAATTAGTTTAAAGATTTTGTAATATGTTTTTTATTTTCTGTAATTTAGTGTTTGTTTGTTTTTGTAATTTAGCTAATTGTATTTGATTTATTTAATTGTATTTCATTTAGGTAAGTTATTTAATTGTAGTGTAGTGTTAGGTGTTAGTGTAACTTAGTTAGGTTTTATTTTACAGGTAAATTTGTATTTATTTTAGCTAGGTAGTTAGTAAATAGTTAATAACTATTTAGTAACTATTCTACCTAGTTAAAATAAATACAAACTTGCCTGTAAAATAAAAATAAACCCTAAGCTAGATACGATGTAACTATTAGTTATATTGTAGCTAGCTTAGGGTTTATTTTATAGGTAAGTATTTAGTTTTAAATAGGAATAATTTAGTTAATGATAGTAATTTTATTTAAATTTATTTAAATTATATTTATGTTAGGGGGTTTAGGGTTAGGGTTAGACTTAGGTTTAGGGGTTAAAAAATTTAGAATAGTGGCGGCAACGTTGGGGGCGGCAGATTAGGGGTTAATAAATGTAGGTAGGTTGCGGCGACATTGGGGGAGGGAGATTAGGGGTTATTAATAAATATAATATAGGTGTCTGCGATGTTGGGGGCAGCAGATTAGAGGTTAATAAGTATAATGTAGGTGGCAGCGATGTCCGTAGCGGCAGATTAGGGGTTAATAAATATAATGTAGGTGTCGGCGATGTCGGGGGCAGCAGATTAGGGGTTAATAAATGTAGGTAGGTTGCAGCGACATTGGGGGAGGGAGATTAGGGGTTAATAAATATAATGTAGGTGTCTGCGATGTTTGGGGCAGCAGATTAGGGGTTAATAAGTATAATGCAAGTGGCGGCAATGTCCAGAGCGGCAGATTAGGGGTTAATAAATATAATGTAGATGTCGGCGATGTCGGGGCAGCAGATTAGGGGTTAATAAGTGTAAGATTAGGGGTGTTTAGACTCAGGGTTCATGTTAGCTTGTTAGGTGTAAACATAAATTTTCTTTCCCCAGGAATCAATGGGGCTGCGTTACTGAGCTTTACGCCGCTTTATTGCTGGTGTTAGACTGTTTCCCAGCCGGCTCTCCCCATTGATGTCTATGGGGAAATCGGGCACAAGCACGTATAACCAGCTCACCGCTCACTTAAGCAGCACTGGTATTGGAGTGCAGTGTGGAGCGCAATTTTGCTCTATGCTCACTTCTTGCCTGTTAACGCCGGGTTGATAAAAACCTGTAATACCAGTGCTGCAGGTAAGTGAACGGTGAGAATAAACTGCAAGTTAGCAACGCACCCCTCATAACGCACAACTCGTAATCTAGTCGTATGTTTTTAACTGCCCTATGAACGGCTTTATTCTGGATATCAAAAGTTTCATGTTATTACAATCAGCACGCTAAGTGCATAAAAAAAACAAAAAAACTACTCAGGCTTTGCTCTGACTAGGACCACAGAACAAGGAGAAGGATCAGACCTCCTCCCTACCCCAGCCCCAGCGTCTCCAGGCAGTCCCTGCTGCCCGAAAAAATGCCTGCAGCCCTCAGAGCCTCCACAAGTTCACCATAGGGGTTCCAAGGCGAACAGTCACCTGTCTGCCACTGGAACAAGCAGTACAACCCAGCAAAAATCAGACAACACTCAGCACATTCACCCCCCTGAAAGCCCTCACTAGCACTCACTCCTAAACCTCATCCTTAACACCCACTCACTAACACTCACCGCATCACTCACCCCTAGCACTCACTCACAAGCCCTCACCCCTAGCACTAACTCACTAGCACACACTCACCAACTCTCCCCTATAACACTCACTCACCAACACTCACCATCCCTCACCCTTAGCACTCACTCACCAGTCCTCTCCCATAGCACTCACTCACTAGCACTCAACCCTAGCACTCACTCATCAACACTCACTAGCACTCACTCACTAGCCCTCACCCATAGCACCCACCCCTAGCACTCACTACTAGCACTCAGTCAACAGAACTCGCCCATAACACTCACTCACCAGCCCTCACTCATAGCACTCACTCACCAGCCCTCTCCCATAACCCTCACTCACTAGCACTCACCCCTAGCGCTCACTCATGAATATCACCGCTAGCACTCACTCAACAGCACCCATCCACTAGCACTCACTCCTAGCACCCACTCACCAGCACTCATCCCTAGCACCCACTCACCAGCACTCACTCACCAGCACCCACAGCACTCACAAGCACTTACCCCTAGTTCCCACTCACCAACCCTCACCCCTAGCACTCATGCACATATAACTCCAACACATAACACCCACGCACAACACTAGTACACAGTACCCTCTCTCCCACACAACATCCACTCACTCACGACCCACCTATCAACTCCACAGTGCCCTCTTAACTCGGCATCACTCACATTCCACGCACTAACTCACAATCCATCATGCACAACATCAAATACTCATCTGACACCCTCCTCAGCCTGAGGAACACCGCCTCACCACTAACTACCACCACACAAACAAATCTACGATAAGAACAACTTCTAAACACTAAATTGCAACCACCTATTCTAAACAGGACTGCATCACCCCCAGCACAACACCTATAATGTGCCCTGCTCAACACTAGATCACCAGTCAAGCACAAACATGAAATCCACAACTTCATCACTCAATACAACACAAACTGTCTCTTCATCACTGAGAGCTGGCTAACACCTGACTGTAACACCATTCTAGCACAACTAGTACCTGATAACTACTCCATTCTGACAGAGCACAGAGTAGGACAAAGAGGAGGTGGCCTAGCAGTGATCTACAAATCACATCTCATCCTTACTAAACCAACCCCACAGAGCACACTGCCATTCATAGAAACACTCACACTGCAACTCCAAACAACACTCCAAGACACCATCCACATACTACTATGTTACAGGCCTCCAAGGCCAAAGACACACTTCCTCACTCCCTTCACTGAATTCATCTGCATACACACATTGAAAACCAAAAACCTCCAGTTACTCGTGGACTTCAACCTCTGGGCCAACTCCTCCCAGGACCCCATCATCACCGCTTGCATCAGCGAACTGGAAGCACTAGGTCTGCAGCAACTTATAAGTGCTCCCACCCACATTTCTGGCCACATCCTTGACCTCATCTTCAAACGGAACATCAACATCAACACTCTGGACAACATGCCCCTGCCATGGACTGACCACCACGCTATCAAATTCAAAATAACTACAGACATCTTTTGCCAAAAACCAGCACACTCAACAACAACACACTGGACAAGATCACAGAAGAAACTACACTCACAACTCTTCAAAACCACACTGTCTAAAAAAATTACAGCACTGACGCAAGTCCTCACAACTGAAGACACACTCAACACTCTTAACACAGCAATACTACAGACAGCAGACACAATCGCACCAATCCGCAGAGCACCTAGTCGCAAAAACAATTCTGGCCTGTTCAACGACTCCCTTACATTGCTGAAACCAGAACGAAGAAGAGCGGAAGCAACCTGGAAAAGGAACCCAACCGCAGACAACCACACAAACTACAAATCATTCACTACTAAATACTACAAAGCCATCTTCACAGCAAAAAAGAACACTTCTCAAACACCATCTCAAATGCCATAAACCGCCCCCACAAGCTCTTTAAACTAGTCACACAGACTATGAAAACCATCTGTCTTGAGCCACCAGCAAATGAAATACAGGAATTTTGCAATGAGCTATCTGACTTTTTCATTGACAAAATCACAAACATTCGAGAAGAAATTCAACAGAACATAGCAAGCAACTCCACCCGGTCACCGGAACAAGACAAAAAAACACACAAATTCTCCACAACCACCGAGATTCTCCCTGGTACCAATCACCATTGAAACCACCAAAACCATAATCAGAAGCCTCAGAGACAGCACATCACCAAACAACATTATTCCCACAAAACGTCTGAAAGAATGCACCGACATCCTGGCACCCACCATTATACACCTCATAAACCTGTCATTCAAAGAAGGAATTTTACCAATCTCCCTCAAGCAAGGCATAATCAAACCCCTCCTAAAGAAGCCCAACCTTGACCCCAATAACTCAAACAACCGCAGACCTGTCACAAGTCTCAACACCCTCTCCAAGATTATCAAGAAAGCAGTAGTACAACAGCTTGTGCCTCCTGGTGCTACTGGACCTCAGTGCAGCCTTCAACACAGTAGACCACAAGACCCTACTCATTCGTCTCACAGAAGTAGCCGGAGTTGAATACTTGGACCTACCCTTGTTTGTATCCTTCCTAGAGAACCGATCCCAGAAAGTGAAATTAGGCACCTTCACCTCAGAAGCATGTAAAATCACATGCAGAGTCCTTCAAGGATCACCCCTGTAGCCCTTGCTTTTAAATATCTACCTCCACCCACTCCTCAAAATCATCAGCAACCAGAACCTGCTCTATCACTTCTACACCAACGACACTCAACTCTACCTGCACATCACCAACAAGAAAGAACAATACCACGCCCTGGAAAATTGCCTCTCATTGATCGACTAGTGAATGACTGAGAGCTCCCTCAAACTCAACGGATCTAAAACAGAACTCCTCTTCCTCCACGCAAACTGAAACAAACACCTCAGCATAACATCCAACCCACCTACCATCCTCGGACAAACCATCACCCCCAGCACCAAAGCCAAAAGCCTTGGAGTCATCTTTGACTCAGACATGACAATGGTCGCAGAAATAGGATCAGTAGTCAGCGGATCTCACCACCTTCTTCACCTACTATGTCTACTAATCCCCTTCATCCCTGAAGGAGACACTGCAGCTGTAGTTGGAACAATCATCAACCCTCAACTTGACTACGCAAACTCCCTCTACTTAGGATTTCCAAAATACCAAATCTCAGACTGCAAGTCGTCCAGAACACAGCTGCCAGACTGGTAACTGGGAAAACCCCCTGGGAATTGATCATCCCATCCCTGAAGACACTCCATTGGCTACCCCTGAAGGATCATGTTACATTCAAGACCCTCTGCCTCATCCACAAATGTACACAAGGAAAAGCCCCAAAATACCACTGCCACAAAATAAAGCACTACACCCCAAGTCACCCCCTCCGGTCAGCCAACCAGAACCTCCTCCACATACCTAAGACCCACTACAAATCAAAAGGCGAACGAAGATTCGCAGTCCAAGGACCCTGGCTATGGAATGCGCTACCCGCAGACATCCGCTCAGAAGAAAACCATCTAGCCTTCAGGAAGAAGCTCAAGACTCACCTTTTCTGAAGGCTCAGGCCACTTCTGGCTGAAAAGCGCCTTGAGACGATTTAGTTTGTGGTGTAGCGCTATACAAGTTTCTCATTCATTCATTAATTCATTAAAACAGTAATAACTCTTACTAGAAGCATTTTGCTAATACATGTACATCTATGTCCATTTAAATTTTGGCTGGAATGTCCCTTTAAGCTTCAATAACATTAATGTAGTAGTGAGTGCTACTGATGCAAGCCAAGGGTCAGGATTGTCATGAATACAAGGGAAGTTTATATACATATTGTCTGACACAGGATTCTATAAGCTGACAAGGACATTGCTAGATCAATATTAGCATACGCTGTCTAGTGAACTGCTTGTGCAATGCCGCCCCCTGCAGATTCGCAGCCAATCAGCCACTAGCAGGGGTTGTCAATCAACCCAATCATATGTGATCGGGCGGATTGATGTCCGCAGCCTCAGAGGTGGTGGGCGAGTTTAGGTGCAGCGGTCTTAAGACTGATGCTTCTTAACTGCTGTTTCCGTCGAGCCTAAAGGGGGGGGGAAACGGGGGTATTTGGCCCCATTCAGGCCATGATAAATCGGCCCCATAGTCTTTTCCACCTGCAGAAAAGTCTTTCCTTCCTTATTGCAACAGTTTTAACTGTATGAACAAATTAACAAAATATTTGTGTTTCATTAATTTGTTAGTTTATTCTTTAAAAGGGCTGCTCATTTTGCATTTTTTTTAAAAAATACAGCAACATTTGTGATTTGTGTTTGCATTTGTCCAAATCCCAATGCACATGTGCACAAGTTAGAACATAGATTGGCACCATAAATGCTCATAAAGCTGATCTCAGTGTTAGTAAAAAAAAGCCTAAAATGCCTTTTTATTAATGCTACTTTTGTAGCAGCTACTTTAGTATGCTGGAGCTGCCCTTTGTGGTGAGACTTACATGACATATATTAGCTTGTATTATTTGTTTTGCTACTTAAAGTAAATTTGCTACCGTTTGAACACACTACTGCATTGTCTACATGTATACTAACAAAATCGCTATATTTTTTTCTAATAAAAGTATTGATTTAGTCCTTTGTTTTATTTCATTATCCTTGTACCATTCTCCTTCTGACTCCTCCCATCTTCTACTTCCGATAGTTTTGAGTGTTTACGTATAGAGTGGTCCCACCCGCTCTATGCGTATCAGGGATGCGCGTTCACAAGGACCCTTACTTTTGTGGATGCGCGATTCAATTCCAACCGCAATGCACATGCGATTCTCACTCCAACTGGTCTTCAAAGCGCAAAAGTCTATCTGCTTCGCAACATAGTAATGAATGACTATGATCATTCAGTCCAAAATGTTCTGCGCATGTGCGAATCGGCCACGCGCATTCAAACATAAAGTAAAGATAGTAGGTGTAACGAATGTGCAGATCCAACAATAGGGCAATGACGTTGCTTCACGGCCGCCTAACGGCCAGAATTTCAATTGGCCAACACAAAAACGTGATCAGGAAGTAATAAGCAGAACAAAAAACGGGTTGTTTTTATCAACAGCAAAATTAGTACTTTATTTCAGGTAAAACTTGATTTGAACACAAGTGACAAAAATGTAATGAATGAAAGTCCTATTGATTTAGAAGCTGAAATGTAATTACGGTTAGCAACAGAGGAAACTTTACTTTCACTTTAAAGACTAATCAGTTCTACAAAGTCCTTTGTAGGACTCATATTAAATATGGTTTTGAAAGATCTGTAGCCTGCTTAGGGCATTCACACATTTCTGGATTAGAAAGTAAGACTACTGATTTGCTATTTATCAGGAAATCAGGAGTTGTTATTGGTTGGCAAAGCTCCTTTGCTCTGGGGGACAGTGGAATCAGTGAAAACAAGAAGCGTGAAACATACATTCATTTAAAAATGGAAAAAAAAAAAACAATGTAAAGTAATATATAAGCCCTGCTCACAGTCTCAGAATATTCAGCATTTTATATTCTTTAGTCTTCCTAATTCAGTCAAGTAATTTCTTTAGAATCCAAAATATGTGATTAGGTAAGGAAATACCACTATAGACTATTGCTGTAAAATAAAAAGAAAGGTAAAAAAAAACTTGAAATAGTTTTCCTGACCTTTACAGAAGACAAAGATTTATTATTTTTATACACTCCATATTGTCATAAAATGCTAAACCTAATACAGATATAATTTTTCCTAGAAATTCTGTCCTATCATACATAATTAAAGTTAAATAAGTATATCTGGGGACATGCAATTTCAACTTAGACCGTTCAATAACATATATCTAGTTACTAAAACTCTGATACAAGCATTGTAAAATGATTCAGTATTAGATGGGCCAATTTCAGCAACAAGGTAACTAATTACAGTTCCTTTGAACCAGAATCTAAGGGTATGGAGGACTGAATCAGCTGTCAGATATATATATATATATATATATATATATATATATATATATATATATATATATATATATATATATATATATATATATATATATACTGTATATATAGTACAGTATATACACAAAATTAATTTTTCTATAAATCTTCTGTTTCTGCAATTAGAGTGTTCAAACCTTGTAACTATAAGAGAGTATTAGAAAGTTATACTTCATATTCTTTTCATGGGAATTTGTGGAAATCATTTTGCTATATAGTCTTAGAATATGCAGTGCGGTAATTCCTCATTATTCTGGGGGGGAAAACACTCATTGACAAACTGACACAATCATTCATTTTTATTTTGAAGGTAAAATTCTAAATATATAATTAAAAAAAAAGTATTCCATTCTACAACATATAAAGATTAGATTCAATGAAAACAAATAGTAGACTATGATTATTACATGACTCAAAATGTACAGGACCAGTTTTCCTTAACATGAAACCAAAGCTACCAGAGTTAAATGTGACACTGTCCCTCAAAGTATTTTCTTAACAATATTAAAAGGCTATTTACTGAATGAAAATAATGAACGTGGAAGACCAAGTGCTCTCTCTCATAAATCTCCTTTCTTATTTATCAAAATAAATCAGTTTTATACATAGATTTTCTTTTTACCTTCTGTAGTAAACCCATTGCGTATCAACAAATATAAATCTGCTCCTGTTATTGCATTTTTTCATTCTGTAAAATATGCTTAACATCTAATATTTGTATGTGAACTTTGAGTGTATTAGTACATTTAAAATGTGTCTGCATCAAATGAGTTATTGATGTTTTCTACAAATCTATTTCTAAAAGAAGAAATGAAGTTTTGCAAAAAAAAAAAAAGCAAGCAGGGGAATATAATGTTATAGCTAGAGACTGCACAGTTAATGTACAGAAATACATGTATTAATATTGTTTAACACTATAATTTTCCTATAACAATTTATACTGTTTTGAAACTTATGAGCAGTTCGGCTATATACTCCTTGAAAAGTCTGGTGTATTTTCTTTTTCTTTTTTTGCTGAGGCCAAATAAAGATAGATATAAATTAGCTCATGGTTTCATTTATTCAATAACTGTGTATAATGATAGAGGGTAAAAAAATCACTGTACAGTATATGGCTAACATTGAGTCACTTAAACCTTCCTAAAGGAAGTATTTTATATCAATAGCACCCTAAATAAATACCGAATGTATAATGCAATGTTTACATTTTCTTAATTTCTTTATTTTATGGCATATTAAATTATGATTCCAATGTCCAAATATTATTATTATTAGTATTACTACTACTACTACTACTGCTAATTATAATAATAACAATAATAATAAAATTAATAATAATATTATGTTTACAATGGTGAATTAAAACACTTTATGCCAGTTGTACTTGAAATTGATATTGGGTTATATGACATATTTCTCAATAAACTTTATAACTAATAACCATTAGTACGGCAATTGATCTACTTTGTTGTAAAAGAAAGATATTGTACAGACACTATCCAACAATGCGAAATATGGCAACATTCAATTTGTTGAACTTTATATTGCAAGAATTTGCAATTTTAGACACTATCTCAATACAATTTAATGATTCCACTGATACATAGTTATTAACTTTGTACTAAAAAATAACCCGAGCTCTTTGAGAAATTGTGCTAAGCTGAGTTTTAGGTTCCTTACAGACTTTTATAAACCAATAAACCAAAAATACTACTAAGCTGATATTCTATTAGCTTATACTCAACACAAACACATTTTAGATTTGGAACCCAGTAATTTATTTATTTATAAGGACAGTTTATCATAATATCTTAATAACAAATGTCTAATGTCTTTACATACAAATAAACGTGTAACAAACAGGAACACAGTACTTTAGAGTTGCACAAACATTTTGTGTTTGTGTAGATATCTTAATAAAATCCCAGTGGAGAAATAGATATAACATCAATAGCTAGCTAGCTGTACCCTATTTACTTTTCTAAAAATGTATTGTAAAAGTCAACATGTGATCAAACTTTGGGGTCCTTTGATTGTGATGATTTCTCACTATTACTCAAACATTCTTAATATTAGGCATATGTTCTTTTACTCTCTCTCTCTGGGGCTGATATTCAAAAGCTCGCCAGCATTTAGATCTTATTTTGTAATGTAGGCGTTTCTCCTTCACATCAAATAACTTTCAAATTAAACATTGTGTTTCTAATTATTATTTAGGGACCTTTTTGGTACTGACGAGATACCTTAGATCATCGCATCTGTTCGCATCTGAGTGTAGAGCTTTTGAATATTAGGCCCTCTGTCTGCAAATAAAGCTTTAACGTTGTGTTATATTGATATTGTGTCATCATTTTTAGATTTTTAGAGTTATTTTCATAAGAACCTTCCTGTTAACATAAAAGGTGGCTGACACAAAATGTGACTTTAAAAATATGAAAACCATGTAACAAATTTGTCACAAAAATGGGAAAAAGTTGTCAAATACATTTCAGCTCTTTGAGTCTTAATCGTAAACAAGTTTTTTCACTTGTATTCCCAACATAAAAATTAACAAAACCTTCCTATTGGTTAAGGAAAATTTCCATCCTCATCAAATACAGAAGGAAATTAACTCCTTATGGTTTAGAGACAATGGCCCCAAGTTATCAAGGTCTATCGGACCTGATCCGACAGTACGGATCAGGTCCGACAGACCTCGCTGAATACGGCGAGCAATACGCTCGCCGTATTCAGCATTGCACCAGCAGCTCACAAGAGCCGCTGGTGCAACGCCGCTCCCTGCAGACTCGCGGCCAATAGGCCTCCAGCAGGGAGGTGTCAATCAACCAGATCGTACTCGATCAGGTTGATTTCCGGCGATGTCTGTCCGCCTGCTCAGAGCAGGCGGACTGGTTATGGAGCAGCGGTCTTTGTGACCGCTGCTTCATAACTGCTGTTTCTGGTGAGCCTGCAGGCTTGCCAAAAACACGGGGCATCAAGCTCCATTCGGAGCATGATAAATATGCCCCATACTCTTAGACCTTTACTAACTCACTATGGTAATGATATTTTTAAATCCAGGAGATATAAATAATTTCTCAGTCATCACCAAAATAATGCACTTTTGATGATTATACTTTTCTTTTCTAATGATGTTATGTTACCAAACATATTAATTAAATGTATTCAAATTATTATTTACAAAATATTTATTAATAAACAACTTAAAGTCTAATTCCACTGTAGGCTATAGAAAAGCTGTCCCACTAAAAGGCACAATTAACCTGTTTTCATTTAAACAAAAATGATCTTATATTCTTCACAATTAAAAATGAATAGTACAAAACAAAAGGAAAAAAATGTTGTTTGGTGCAAGAAAACCATTAACTACTGAAACAATTAATGTTTACACTGTTATTCTGTGCATTTATTTCTGCCAATTTACTGGTGTAATATATATATATATATATTATATATATATTATATATATATAATATATATATATATATATATATTATATATATATATATTATATATATATATACACTGTATGTATATATATATATATATATATATTATATATATATGTGTGTGTGTGTATATATATTCTGATGCCATAAAAAAAATTAACATTTAAAATGCCTACTCTTAGATGTAGCAAATAAAAATTACTTTTGTATCCCTATAACAGATTAAAGCAAATTTTTATTTAGGCTTTTGAAAGTATTTGCTGAGTTGCAAAAGATCTTACAACAAAATATAGGCTAGATTATAAGTGGAGCACGACTGATAGCGCTGGGAACATTATCCTTAGCACGGCCCTAAGAATACAGTACAATCTGGTATGATAAGTGGTTGCTAAAAAAGTAATCTTGACACTTAATGACACATTGCAACAAGGCCATTTTTTACTAATTGACTTCAACAGTTAAACATGCTTGATCCAGGCAACAGTTTTAAAACGTATTAACGAGTACACATACAGTATATAAACACTACCTACACAAATAATTAAAGTGAAAAAAAATAATAATAAGCACTTTTACACTGATAAAAAGTAGTAAAATGAATAATGTAGATAACACACATGACCACTATACCAAGACATGGAGATATTTATCTATTGTTTTGGAGCAGAACAGGTTAATTGCACAGATGTCACCTAATAGCATTACTGTTAAAAGGGATCATTTAACATACAGACCCTTCAACCTGTGATGTAAACGCTAAACCCACAAAATTATTTGTTATTAATCCAGTACATTTGGTTTTTGGATTACAAAATTGTGAGATTTAAAATGCAGATAACAATTTAGTGTTGTTTTCTGGACCTAAAGATTTCAAGCTTCAGTTATAATAATGACAAAAGCATTTTAGGATTATGTTCACTGAGATTTAACTGACGAAGTTCAGAAATTGTTATCTAGCAAAAGAGCAACATTTTGATCAACCTCTATATTTGATTCACAATATTCATTTTTTTATTATATATATATATATATATATATATATATATATATATATATATATATATATTATATATATATATGTAAAACAATTGTGTAATTTCCATAAGTGAACAGTCCTTTCAATTAGTTTTAAATAGGGATGTGCATTCATCTTTGGACAATAAAAATTTGTCTTAATTTATGCCAATTTGGCGAGTTGGAATACATTATTGGCTGGAACAGATGAAGAACAAATTATTGATTGACAAAATTGAGTCATTCATTTGTCAATGTCATTTGGTACCAAAAAATAATTTTGGGAATAATCTGAAACAAATCTTTTGGGAAAAACATATTTTTCGCCTCTACACATCTCTAATTTTAAATACTTTTCCTTAGATTAATTCCAGTTGTTAACTTAACAGTTGTTCATATAAAAAAATCATCCAATAAACTAAAGTAGTTTTATCTTGTTAGTGCCAGATGTTAAGTTTTCAACTGGAAAGTTATGTAGTACTTATGTAGTACTTGACATTTGGTTTCCCAACCTGTTAAGTATTGTCAGTTTTCAATAGGGAACAGCTATGAAATGAAATATCTTTAAGCACTGCATATATTTACAACAGACTATAGAACTTATCTATTTGGTCCTACTGGGAATGTGATGTTAATATGGTAGTATAAAGTGCCTTAACGTTTTGGTTTATTCATAATACAAGTTTGCTTAGGTGAATCTTTTTTGCATTTCCCCTGTTGTTGTAGCATCATATTTTATTTTTATTTCTCGTTTGCACTTTTTAGCGGAAACAATTTTAATTCTAAAATAACGACTTAAAGGGACAGTCAACTCCAAAATTTCCATTGTTTAAAAAGATAGATAATCCGTTTATTCCCATTCTCCAGTTTTGCACAGCCAACATGGTTATAGTTAATATACTTTTTAACCTCTGTGATTACCTTGTATCTAAGCCTCTTTTGACAGACCCCTGATTACATGACTATTTATTTATTATCTAGTGACTTGTATTTTAGCCAATTAAGCAGTGTCAGCCACAACTCCACGGGCGTGAGCACAATGTTTTCTATATGGCTCTCATGGTTAGCATACTCTTGTTGGAAAAGGAAATAATAAAGCATGTGATAAGAGGCTGTCTGTATTGGCTTAGAAACATGCAGAAATTTAGAGGTTTAAATGTTATAAGTATATTAATATAAGAATTTTGGTTGTGCAAAGCTGCAGAATGGGTAGTAAAGGCATTATCTATTTTTTTAAAAAATGATAATTTTGGTATTGACTGTTTTTTAAATCATAAATATCCACACAATAAACTAATTCACAAACTTTATCTCCTTGGTCTAGATTTAAAAATTGTGAACTGGCTGGAATGCTGGCTTATGGACAGAAAACTAACGCCTAGATTTAGAGTTCTGCGGCCAAAGGGGTGCGTTAGCTACGCATGCTTTTTTTCCCACGCACCTTTTAAATACCGCTGGTATTTAGAGTTCACAGAATGGCTGGGTTTTCAGTGCGTTAGGCTCCAAAAAGGGAGCGTAGAGCATAATTTAACGCCACTGCAACTCTAGATACCAGCGGTGCTTACGGACGCGGCCAGCTTCAAAAACGTGCTCGTGCACGATATCCCCATAGAAAACAATGGGGCCATTTGAGCTGAAAAAAACCTAACACCTGCAAAAAAGCTGCGTTCAGCTTCTAACGCAGCCCATTGTTTTCTATGGGAAACACTTCCTACGTCTGCACCCTAACACTCTAACATGTACCCCCAAGTCTAACACCCCTAACCTTACACTTATTAACCCCTATTCTGCCACCCCCGCTAATCGCTGACCCCTGCATATTATTATTAACCCCCTAATCTGCCGCTCTGTACACCACCGCCACCCTACATTATAGCTATGTACCCCTAATCTGCTGCCCCTAACACCCGCCGACCCCTATATTATATTTATTAACCCCTAATCTGCCCCCCCTCAACGTCGCCTACACTTATTAACCCCTAATCTGCCTAGCGGACCGCACCGCTACTATAATAAAGGTTATTAACAACCTAATCCGCCTCACTCCCGCCTCAATAACCCTATAATAAATAGTATTAATCCCTATCTGCCCTCCCTAACATCACTGACACCTAACTTTCAATTATTAACCCCTAATCTGCTGACCGAATCTCGCCGCTACTGTAATAAATGGATTAACCCCTAAAGCTAAGTCTAACCCTAACACTAAATCTAACGAAATAAATTAAACTCTCTATTAAATAAATTATTCCTATTTAAAGCCTAAATACTTACCTGTTAAAAATAAACCCTAATATAGCTACAATATCAATTATAATTATATTATAGCTATTTAGGATTTATATTTATTTTACAGGCAACTTTTTGCATTTATTTTAACCAGGTACAATAGCTATTAAATAGTTAAGAACACTATTTAATAGCTAAAATAGTTTAAATAAATTACAAAATTACCTGTAAAATAAATCCTAACCTAAGTTACAATTAAACCTACACTAAACTATCATAAAATTAATTAAATAAAATACCTACAATTACCTACAATTAAACCTAACACTACACTATCATAAATTATTTTAAATACAATATCTACAAATAAATACAATGAAATACACTAACTAAAGTACAAAAAATAAAAAAGAACTAAGTTACAAAAAATAAAAAAATTTACAAACATCAGAAAAATATTACAAACAATTTTAAAACTAATTACACCTACTCTAAACCCCCCTAATAAAATTAACAAAGCCCCAATAAACTAAAAAAATGCCTCTACCCCTATTCTAAATTAAAAAAGTTCAAAGCTCTTTTACCTTACCAGCCCTTAAAAGGACCTTTTGTGGGGCATGCCCCAAGAATTCAGCTCTTTTGCCTGTAAAAAAAAACATATAATACCCCCCCCCCAACATTACAAACCCACCACCACATACCCCTAATCTAACCCAAACCCCCCTTAAATATACCTAAACACTAAGCCACTGAAGATCTTCCTACCTTATCTTCACCTCGCGCGGTATCACCGATCTGGTCCTGGCTCAAAATCTTCATCAACCCATGCGGGGGCTGGGCGATCCATAATCCTGCGGCTGAAGAGGTCCAGAAGAGGCTCCAAAGTCTTCATCCTATCCGGGAAGAAGATGCGATCACAGACCGGCAACCATCTTGATCCAAGCGGCATCTTCTATCTCTTCATCCGATGAGGAACGGCTCCATTGTGAAGACCTCCAGCGCGGATCAATCTTCTTCCTCCTACGTCCAACCTGAAGAATGACGGTTCCTTTAAGGGACGTCATCCAAGATGGCGTCCCTCGAATTCCGCTTGGCTGATAGGATTCTATCAGCCAATCGGAATTAAGGTAGGAAAATTCTGATTGGCTGATGGAATCAGCCAATCAGAATCAAGTTCAATCCAATTGACTGATCCAATCAGCCAATCAGATTGAGCTCACATTCTATTGGCTGTTCCGATCAGCCAATATTTAATTTAGGGGGGTGTTAGTGTTAGGGTTAGACGTAGCTTTAGGGGTTAATCCATTTATTACAGTAGCGGCGAGATTCGGTCGGCAGATTAGGGGTTAATAATTGAAGTTAGGTGTCGGCGATGTTAGGGAGGGGCAGATTAGGGGTTAATACCTATTTATTATCGGGTTATGAGGCGGGAGTGAGGTTGATTAGGGGTTCATAACTTTATTATAAGTAGCGGTGCGGTCCACCTCGGCAGATTAGGGGTTATAAGTGTAGGCAGGTGGAGGCGACGTTGAGGGGGCAGATTAAGGGTTAATAAATATAATATAGGGGTCGGCGGTGTTAGGGGCAGCAGGATTAGGGGTACATTAGCTATAATGTAGGGTGGCGGGTGGTGCACGGAGCGGCAGATTAGGGGTTAATAATAATATGCAGGGGGTCAGCGATAGCGGGAGCGGCAGATTAGGGGTTAATAAATATAATATAGGTGTCGGCGGGTGTTAGGGGTAGCAGATTAGGGGTACATAGGAATAACGTAGTTGGCGGCAGTGTACGGAGCGGAAGATTAGGGGTTAAAAAATTTAAATATAGTGGCGGCGATAATGGGGGGGACCTCGGTTTAGGGGTACATAGGTAGTTTATGGGTGTTAGTGTACTTTAGAGCACACTAGTTAAGAGCTTTATAAACCGGCGTTAGCCCAGAAAGCTCTTAACTACTGACTTTTTTCTGCGGCTGGAGTTTTGTCGTTAGATTTCTAACGCTCACTTCAGACACGACTCTAAATACCGGCGTTAGAAAGATCCCAATGAAAAGATAGGATACGCAATTGATGTAAGGGGATCTGCGGTATAGAAAAGTCGCGGCTGAAAGTGACGTTAGACCCTTTCCTGACTGACTCTAAATACCGGCGGTAGCCCAAAACCAGCGTAGGAGCCTCTAACGCTGGTTTTCACGGCTACCGCCCAACTCTAATCTAGGCCAAAGTGTCTTAGTAAATGGAGTTCAATTCAGCAGTGGGGGCTGTTACTAGTGTGTTCTCAGGGGTCAGTTCTGGGGCCTGTTTTTGTTAATTATATTTATCTGTGATATCAGCAAAGGGCTACAGGGGAAAGTATGTCTGTTTGCAGATGATCACAAAAATTTGTAACACATTGGATGTTCCAGGGGGGGGTAGACAAAATGAGAAGTGATATACAACAATGGAAGATTGGACAAACAACCTGGGATCTAAAGTTTTAAACACAGCAAAGTGTAAAATAATGCATTTAGGACGAAAAATCCAAATGTTAATTACAGACTCAATGACACTTTACTGACTGTTACAGATGAGGAACAGGACTTGGGAATTATTATTTCAGACGATTTAAAACTTAGTAAACAATAATAGTAACTGCTGTGAGTAAGGATAGCAGAATGCTTGGATGTATTCGGTAGAGGTATTTGCAGCAAAAATAGTAAGGTTCTTATGCCACTTTATAGATCATTAGTTAGGCCTCATCTTGAGTATTCGTGCAGGTTCTAGAGGCCATGGGGCCTATCTATCAAGCTCCGAATGGAGCTTGATGCCCCGTGTTTCTGGCGAGCCTGCAGGCTCGCCAGAAACAGCAGTTATGAAACAGCGGTCACAAAGACCTCTGCTCCATAACCTGTCCCCCTGCTCTGAGCAGGCGGACAGGACATCGCCGGATATCAACCCGATCGAGTACGATCGGGTTGATTGACACCTCCCTGCTTGCGGCCCATTGGCTGCAATTCTGCACGGGGGCGGCGTTGCACCAGCAGCTCTTGTGAGCTGCTGGTGCAATGCTGAATATGGACAGCGTATTGCTCTGGCGGACCTGATCTGCACTGTCGGATCAGGTCCGCCAGACCTTGTTAAATAGGGGCCCATATATTCAGAAAGATATTAACAAACTTGAATCTGTGCAAAGGAGGGCTACCAAAATGGTACATGGTCTAAAAAATAAAACTTACCAGGATAGGCTCAATGACCTAAATATGTATAGCTTAGAGGAGAGAAGGGAAATAGGTGACATGATAGCAACTTTCAAGTACGTTAAAGGCTTAGTAAAACCTGAGGCTGTGGGTATTTTACATAAAATGGAAAATTCAAGAACAAGGGGTTATGATCTCAAGCTAAAGGGTAGTAGATTCAGGAGTAATTTGAGGAAGCACTTCTTTACAGAAAGAGTGATTGATTTATGGAATAAACTTCCTCAAGAGGTAGTAGCGACAAACATTGTGGGGGAGTTTAAAAATGTGTGGGACAAGCATAAGGCTATCCTACAAACTAGATAAGTTTATACTATTAGGTAATATCGTGCAGACTTGCTGGGCCTATGGCTCTTATCTGCCGTCAATATCTATGTTTCTATGTTTCTATAGTTCACAGCTAGTTGAAATGATACATACATTTTAGAGAATAGTGCTGTTTTATCAAATAAGATATACAGTTTTGTTCTATTCAAGCCAATTAATTTCAGCTGTTCAACCTGCTTTGGAGAGGGTAATTGACAGAACCTGCCCTCTAGCGATTGCGTAGCTTGAGTGCAAACGGCAGCGCTGCACAAGGATTGCATTGTGAAAAGTTAAACCACTAGGTAGGCTCATATCCTTATTTCTAAGCCTTGAAAGATGCCTCTTATCTATGTTTGTCAAAGACCTTAGGTAAGGGGGCAATCTGTAGAGCGTAGATACAATGTAATCACAGAGGTAAAAAGTGTATTAATATAACAGTGTTAGTTATGCAAAAACTTGGTAATGGGTAATAAAGGGATTATCTATCATTTAAAAACAATAGTAATTTTTATTTTAGACCTGTCCCTTTAAAGGAAAGGGGGGGAAAACACAAATATTTTCTCTACTCTTAAACAATTTGGGTCTGATTACAAGTGGCGGGTTAATAATGCTCCCGCTCGAGCGTTAATTGTTGCTAGAAGTATGCTTTTTTGCGATCCTCGGGTTGCACTGATATTATGATTGAAAGTAAACTGTTTCCGCTCACTCGCTAACCTGAGAAGCGTAAAAAGCTGAAATTAGAATATCGTGTGTGCTTTCACGTATCCCCAATAGAAGTCAATTTGCATGTGCTCTAACCCGACATGAAAATATAAATATTTCACATTCTAATGTTCTGCACTTAGCAGAATATGTTCTACTCTGTATTCATCAATAATATTTCTACATATCTCTGATTTTGTTTTTTGTACAATATATTACTCTGTTTATCTATACATATATATATATATATTTATATAAAGATATATATGTATGTTATCTCATTGTTAAAGCCCCCTTGCCTGCCTTCTTTTTTTCAACATCTGAGATCTCATATCTTTAATACAACTTTTGTGCAATTTTTTTTAAAAATAATTTTTAATAGATAGTGTAATTATGAGTATAACTGTAGTTTGTAATGTATTTTTAATGTGTTTTGTGCAACTCTTTAGATTTGCAGAACAGTTAACCAGTGCTCTGAAGTCGCAGTAATCATTCTTAAGTAAATCACAATTGCTTTTTAGAGATTGCATTTACTTTCAACTCATAATACGAGCGATAAGCCAGATGAGTGATCCACTTTTTGGGGCATATTTATCAAGCTCCGTATGGAGCTTGATGCCCTGTGTTTCTGGCGAGCCTTCAGGCTTGCCGGAAACAGAAGTTATGAAGCAGCGGTCTAAAGACCGCTGCTCCATAACCTGTCTTCCTGTTCTGAGACGGCGGACTGAAATCAACCTGATCGAATACGATCGGGTTGATTGACACCCCCTCCTAGCGAATCTGCAGGGGGTGGCATTGCACCAGCAGTTCACAAAAACTGCTGGTGTAATGATAAATGCCGATAGCTTATGCTGTCTGCATTTATCGATGTGCAGCGGACATGATCTGCAATATCGGATCATGTCCACTCGCACAATAATAAATAGGCCCCATAATCTGGACCTTTAAATGTCAATCTAATAGTGTTTAATTTACCTTTAAATAACTCTAGAAATAACACTAGAAACAATGTCTTACATGTGATGAATCACTTCTTTAGCCCTTTCAGCTCCTTGTCATTATTTACGTAGTCTTTGATCACTGATTTCCTCCTTTTTGTTTCTTTTCTATTTTTACTTTGATACTATCACTAAAGCAGTCTCGAGAAATCCATAGATCAGTTTCCATTTTGTCAAGTGTTTAGTGGATTATAATAAAGCTTTTGAATAAGTGTTTTTCAAGCATGGAATGCTGTAGAATATTTTCAGTTCCTTAGCCCTTTATGCCCTTCAAATTTAAGGTTATAGAAGGTAAATAGAGGGTATTATGCATTTGATACAGCTAAACATCTAGAATGAATATTTGCTGTGAATAATTTGCAAGGTTTTTAAAAAGCTGATAATTTTTAAAGTGCACTTTTACAATATAAAAATATTAATGAATAGTAATGCTGAGAAATGACGAGCACAATTTAAACAAAGTATACCAAATATTGCACTTATTGTGTCTAAATATTATTATTATATTATTATTATTGTGCTTATTATACAGCTTGTGAATAATGGACGCCATTCTTTAAAGCTCTATGGGCTTGTAAGATTCTATTAGAAATATCACTAGTAAAATTAAGTAAAATGAATAGTTCTTTGAAAACAGTGTCTCGCAAAGGGGTTTTACCTGCTTTTAAAGGGACAATCTACACTTTAGTCATCTTAAAGTCTTACTTTAGATAAGTTGCAAATATTCTCCTGCACCCCTTTCTTCTACACCCCTTTTCCCTTTGAAATGGCTGCCAAGCTCCGCCCACTGATGACAATATGATCTGGGCTGCATCTATGCACTCTGCTGAATAGCACTGACAGTCTGTTGAATCCAATCAGTGAGTCTTTTGTAACTAGTGAAGCCTTTAATGCAGCCCAGATCATGATGTAATTAGTGGGCGGAGCTTGAAATCCATTTCAAAGTGACCAGAAACAATAATCATTTTAAAATAACTTTTTTACTGTAACTGCTGCATGATATAGAAATGGGTGCAGAGGATATTTGCAGCTTAATCTAAAGTAAGACTTTAAGATGACTAAGGTTTAGACTGTTCCTTTAAGTATGTGAAGGTAATGCATACATTACATTAGGACGCACACACAAAAAAATCATAATTTTAAAACCATATAAAACAAATACATTAAAATATGCAGATTTTTTTTTAATCCCATTAAAAATCATAATGAAAATGTTCTGCAAACGTATTTTATGAAAAATGTAAAATTATTATTTAAGGTGCATAGTAAAAATCGTAATACAACTACATTGTCCATGCAAAAAACGCTGTGAAATTTGAATTTATAATACAAAATTCAAAGTGTATTATTCTCCTTATTGTAAAAGCATGTCCCCTTTCTGCTTGTGAGCATTCCTTGGGTGTAGCTGAAATGTCTACTTCAGGTCTGGTGTATACTGTAAACATTTTCTCCCTGCAGCCAGGTAATTACTCCAACTTCTGAGGTGAGATTGTGTCAAAATATGCCACCTCAGAAGGTAGAGTGATTGACAGGCTCAATCGCCCGAGAGCAGGGGGTGGTGCTGCACAAGAAAAACCTTGTGCAATCAATGATAATTGTGTTCACAATGAAAACTGCATCCACTGCTCACTCTACGCAAAGATGGGTGGACAGGTTTAATATTTGGGAACCTTGTCTGTCCACCAAATAATACATGGGGGCCACAAACCCTAATATTAACCCTATAATTTAACCCTTACCCTTAAATGTATACCCCTTAATATTAACTCCCTGTAAATTAACCCATTTAAAATCAGGTCAAAATTAGTTTTCAAGTGGTTCAAGTTGGTAAACTAGATATATCTTAAAATAATATTTGCAAAAATACCACTGATCAGGGATGACAATTTATTGTACCATGGCTGTATATTCTAACCTTTAAAAAACTTTATCTACATGGTTTCTTGCACATTCACTATTAAAGTTTCTGATAATTATCCTAGATAAATAATCTGTAAAGGATTCAAATGTACAAAATTTTATACTAAAAAGGAAAACAAAAAAACTGTGGGAAAGTAAAATGAGAACTCATACCTTTAATTAAAATAATATGAATATTTATTAGAAATCTATATAGCTTTCTTATTCTTCTTTGAAAAAATAGGATCCCCAGATATAACTGAGCAATATTGGGCCAGATTACAATTGGCGGGCTAACAGTTACGTGCAAGTGGAAAGGGGTTTATCACAGGTTTTTGCGCGCGTCAGATGTATCGCTCATATCACAAGTTGAAAGTAAACACAATCACTTGAGCACAAGTAAAGCGAACGCGAGTTGGGATAGTGCATCCTCAGAGCTCTTTTTAACTGTTCTGCAAAACAAAAAAGTATCACAAACACATCAAAAATACATATAGCAGTACAATTACATAATGACACTATCTAATAAAAATGATTTAAAAAAATTGCACAAAAAAGTTATGAGGGCTCAAGGATATGAGGTCTCAGGGGCTATAAAAAAATGAAACCTAAACTAATACCCCTATAAAAATAAAAAATCCCCCCAAAATAAAAACACCCCCAGAGGGCAGTCTATGTTTAAAAAACACAAATCCCCAAGCTAAAGTTACAAAAAATAAAAAGGTAAAATTACAGAAAAAAAATAAACAAAGCTATCCAAAATAAAAAAAATGAAACCTAAACTAATACCCCTATAAAAATAAAAAATCACCCCAAAATAAAAACAACCCCAAAGGGCAGTTAAAAAACACAAATCCCCAAGCTAAAGTTACAAAAAATAAAAAGGTAAAATTACAGAAAAAAATAAACAAAGCTATCCAAAATAAAAAAAATAAACCTAAACTAATACCCCTATAAAAATAAAAATCCCCCCAAAATAAAAACACCCTCTAATCTAAACTACCAATAACTCTTAAAAGGGCCTTTTGTAGGGCATTACCCTAAGTTAAACAGTTCTTTTACCTCTAAAAAATACTAAGTCCCCCCTAACAGTAAAACCCCCCACCCACCTAACCCCCCTAACACTAACAAAAACTAAACTACCCATTGCCCCTAAAGGGGCATTTGTATGGGCATTGCCCTTAAAAGGACATTCAGCTCTTTTACTGCCCTTAAAAGGGCATTCAGCTCTTTTTCAAGCCCAAAGAAACCCTAATCTAAAAAAACACCCCAAAAATAAATAAAAAAGCCTAAACCTAAGCCCCAAATAGGTACTCACTGTTTCTGAAGTCCAGCAGAGAAGGTCTTCTTGCACACGGATCCATCATCTTCTATCTTCATCTGGAGTGAATGTGGCATGGAGCGGAGGTGCGGAGCTGTGTTCCCGATGCCTGGGTTCAAGGAATTGTGCTGTGTATAATAGTATCAATTACAAAAGGATAGAATGGAGAGCTCAAACCCTCCTAAGTATACACTAATAGCACTCCAGAGTCCGAAAAAAGAATTAATCACACTATTTTATGTAAAGGAACAATATCTCATTTAGTTATGGGTCAGACACTGAAGTGTGATAAATAATTTAATGGCCTCTATTGGACCTATTTAGAAGGATATCACTAGCAACCGTGTATAGCTAGAGATTTGATAATTCCTTCAATAATGATTAAATGTAAGAATTGAGCTCTCGGTTAATCTCAACTGCTCATTATAGTGTTCACATATAATGGCATATGTGGTTATATTAAAGAGAGTTACACTCTATTTTTACCCCTCAAATTAAATACCACCAGCTGTATACGCACTGTTATATGTGAGTGCTATGTTTGGAGGGATAGAGTGACTCTCTATAAAATACCAGCTTCAAAGTGAAGTGATTTGGATCTGGAACGGAAGTGATCTATAATATCGTTATCTAGTCACAGTCAGTGTTTTACATGTCTACTGAAGGAAACCCCTATAAATATATATGCCTGAAGTCAAGGCAATAATTGGTGTTAGTAATATACCGTAACCGTAACCAAGGTTAGAACCAGGGTTAGCTGAGGGCTCTAGTGAGGAATCTAGTGAACTCCTGTGTTTTAGGCAGCATTCTGGAGGCACGAGTAGTGTGACCTTTAACTTGGCGTACTTAACCTGCATTACTGAATGACCTGACTTTATATTTGTTCTGTTTTAATGTTTGAAGCTCTCAAGGTTTAAATATTTAGCCGGTCATTCCAAGAATATTGTACAGCCAATATTGTAGCCTCTCTAAGGCCTAGATTTGGAGTTTGGCGGTAGAAGGGCTGTTAACGCTCCGCTGGCTTTTTTCTGGCCGCACCATAAATTTAACTCTGGTATCGAGAGTTCAAACAAATGCTGCGTTAGGCTCCAAAAAAGGAGCGTAGAGCATTTTTACCGCAAATGCAACTCTCGATACCAGAGTTGCTTACGGACGCGGTCAGCCTCAAAAACGTGCTCGTGCACGATTCCCCCATAGAAAACAATGGGGCTGTTTGAGCTGAAAAAAAACCTAACACCTGCAAAAAAGCAGCGTTCAGCTCCTAACGCAGCCCCATTGTTTCCTATGGGGAAACACTTCCTACGTCTGCACCTAACACTCTAACATGTACCCCGAGTCTAAACACCCCTAACCTTACACTTATTAACCCCTAATCTGCCGCTCCCGCTATCGCTGACCCCTGCATTTTTTTTTAACCCCTAATCTGCCGCTCCGTAAACCGCCGCAACCTACGTTATCCCTATGTACCCCTAATCTGCTGCCCCTAACACCGCCGACCCCTATATTATATTTATTAACCCCTAATCTGCCCCCCACAACGTCGCTGACACCTGCCTACACTTATTAACCCCTAATCTGCCGAGCGGACCTGAGCGCTACTATAATAAAGTTATTAACCCCTAATCCGCCTCACTAACCCTATCATAAATAGTATTAACCCTTAATCTGCCCTCCCTAACATCACCGACACCTAACTTCAATTATTAACCCCTAATCTGACGACTGGAGCTCACCGCTACTATAATAAATGGATTAACCCCTAAAGCTAAGTCTAACCCTAACTCTAACACCCCCCTAAATTAAATATAATTTAAATCTAACGAAATAAATTAACTCTTATTAAATAAATTATTCCTATTTAAAGCTAAATACTTACCTGTAAAATACATCCTAATATAGCTACAATATAATTATAATTTATATTGTAGCTATATTAGGATTTATATTTATTTTACAGGCAACTTGGTAATTATTTTAACCAGGTACAATAGCTATTTAAATAGTTACCTAGTTAAAATAATAACAAATTTACCTGTAAAATAAATCCTAACCTAAGATATAATTAAACCTAACACTACCCTATCAATAAATTAATTAAATAAACTACCTACAATTACCTACAATTAACCTAACACTACACTCTCAATAAATTAATTAAACACAATTCCTACAAATAAATACAATTAAATAAACTAGCTAAAGTACAAAAAATAAAAAAGAACTAAGTTACAAAAAATAAAAAAATATTTACAAACATAAGAAAAATATTACAACAATTTTAAACTAATTACACCTACTCTAAGCCCCCTAATAAAATAACAAAGCCCCCCAAAATAAAAAATTCCCTACCCTATTCTAAATTAAAAAAGTACAAGCTCTTTTACCTTACCAGCCCTGAACAGGGCCCTTTGCGGGGCATGCCCCAAGAATTTCAGCTCTTTTGCCTGTAAAAAAAAACATACAATACCCCCCCCCAACATTACAACCCACCACCCACATACCCCTAATCTAACCCAAACCCCCCTTAAATAAACCTAACACTAAGCCCCTGAAGATCTTCCTACCTTGTCTTCACCATCCAGGTTCACCGATCCGTCCTGAAGAGCTCCTCCGATGTCCTGATCCAAGCCCAAGCGGGGGGCTGAAGAGGTCCATGATCCGGTCAAAGTCTTCATCCAAGCGGGCAGAAGAGGATCTTCCATCCGATTGAAGTCTTCATCCAGGCGGCATCTTCTATGGTCTTCCATCCGGAGCGAAGCGGCAGGATCCTGAAGACCTCCCGCGCGGAACATCCATCCGGCCCGCCGACTGAACGACGAATGACTGTTCCTTTAAGGGACGTCATCCAAGATGGCGTCCCTCGAATTCCGATTGGCTGATAGGATTCTATCAGCCAATCGGAATTAAGGTAGGAATTTTCTGATTGGCTGATGGAATCAGCCAATCAGAATCAAGTTCAATCCGATTGGCTGATCCAATCAGCCAATCAGATTGAGCTCGCATTCTATTGGCTGTTCCGATCAGCCAATAGAATGCGAGCTCAATCTGATTGGCTGATTGGATCAGCCAATCGGATTGAACTTGATTCTGATTGGCTGATTCCATCAGCCAATCAGAAAATTCCTACCTTAATTCCGATTGGCTGATAGAATCCTATCAGCCAATCGGAATTCGAGGGACGCCATCTTGGATGACGTCCCTTAAAGGAACAGTCATTCGTCGTTCAGTCGTCGGGTGGGGGGGGGGGGGGGGGGGGGGGGGGGGGGGGGGGGGGGGGGGGGGGGGGGGGGGGGGGGGGGGGGGGGGGGGGGGGGGGGGGGGGGGGGGGGGGGGGGGGGGGGGGGGGGGGGGGGGGGGGGGGGGGGGGGGGGGGGGGGGGGGGGGGGGGGGGGGGGGGGGGGGGGGGGGGCGATGGATGTTCTGCGCTGGAGGTCTTCAGGATCCTGCCGCTTCGCTCCGGATGGAAGACCATAGAAGATGCCGCCTGGATGAAGACTTCAATCGGATGGAAGATCCTCTTCTGCCCCGCTTGGATGAAGACTTTGACCGGATCATGGACCTCTTCAGCCCCCCGCTTGGGCTTGGATCAGGACATCGGAGGAGCTCTTCAGGACGGATCGGTGAACCTGGATCCTGAAGACAAGGTAGGAAGATCTTCAGGGGCTTAGTGTTAGGTTTATTTAAGGGGGGTTTGGGTTAGATTAGGGGTATGTGGGTGGTGGGTTGTAATGTTGGGGGGGGGTATTGTATGTTTTTTTTTACAGGCAAAAGAGCTGAAATTCTTGGGGCATGCCCGCAAAGGTCCCTGTTCAGGGCTGGTAAGGTAAAAGAGCTTTTACCTTTTTTAATTTAGAATAGGGTAGGGAATTTTTTATTTTGGGGGGCTTTGTTATTTTATTAGGGGGCTTAGAGTAGGTGTAATTAGTTTAAAATTGTTGTAATATTTTTCTTATGTTTGTAAATATTTTTTAATTTTTTGTAACTTAGTTCTTTTTTATTTTTTGTACTTTAGCTAGTTTATTTAATTGTATTTATTTGTAGGAATTGTGTTTAATTAATTTATTGATAGTGTAGTGTTAGGTTAATTGTAGGTAATTGTAGGTAGTTTATTTAATTAATTTATTGATAGGGTAGTGTTAGGTTTAATTATATCTTAGGTTAGGATTTATTTTACAGGTAAATTTGTTATTATTTTAACTAGGTAACTATTAAATAGCTATTGTACCTGGTTAAAATAATTACCAAGTTGCCTGTAAAATAAATATAAATCCTAAAATAGCTATAATATAATTATAATTTATATTGTAGCTATATTAGGATGTATTTTACAGGTAAGTATTTAGCTTTAAATAGGAATAATTTATTTAATAAGAGTTAATTTATTTCGTTAGATTTAAATTATATTTAACTTAGGGGGGTGTTAGAGTTAGGGTTAGACTTAGCTTTAGGGGTTAATCCATTTATTATAGTAGCGGTGAGCTCCGGTCGTCAGATTAGGGGTTAATAATTGAAGTTAGGTGTCGACGATGTTAGGGAGGGCAGATTAGGGGTTAATACTATTTATTATAGGGTTAGTGAGGCGGATTAGGGGTTAATACATTTATTATAGTAGCGCTCAGGTCCGCTCGGCAGATTAGGGGTTAATAAGTGTAGGCAGGTGTCGGCAACGTTGAGGGGGGCAGATTAGGGGTTAATAAATATAATATAGGGGTCGGCGGTGTTAGGGGCAGCAGATTAGGGGTACATAAGGATAACGTAGGTGGCGGTGATTTGCGGTCGGAAGATTAGGGGTTAATTATTGTAAGTAGCTGGCGGCGACATTGTGGGGGGCAGGTTAGGGGTTAATAAATGTAATACAGGGGTCGGCGGGGTTAGGGGCAGCAGATTAGGGGTACATAAGTATAACGTAGGTGGCGGTCGGCAGATTAGGGGTTAAAAATTTTTAATCGAGTGGCGGCGATGTGGGGGGAGCTCGGTTTAGGGGTACATAGGTAGTTTATGGGTGTTAGTGTACTTTAGAGCACAGTAGCTAAGAGCTTTATAAACCGGCGTTAGCCCAGAAAGCTCTTAACTCCTGCTATTTTCCGGCGGCTGGAGTTTTGTCGTTAGATGTCTAACGCTCACTTCAGAAACGACTCTAAATACCGGCGTTAGAAAGATCCCATTGAAAAGATAGGATACGCAATTGACGTAAGGGGATCTGCGGTATGGAAAAGTCGCGGCTGAAAAGTGAGCGTTAGACCCTTTAATCACTGACTCCAAATACCAGCGGGCGGCCAAAACCAGCGTTAGGAGCCTCTAACGCTGGTTTTCACGGCTACCGCCGAACTCTAAATCTAGGCCTAAGCCAGCTACTACTAGTGGTGCTCAGAACTATCTACACATATATTTCTTTCATCAGTGAGCAGACCGTACTAATTCACATTGCAACACACATATCTGCTTATTATTTACACAAGCAATCAATACTGGTATTGACAATCTCCCACCACAATGATTGTGTCACACTGCTAGTTACAGATAAATGTTGATACCGATATTGTATTTAAATCCTGTGTGTTCTATTTTTAAACAAAACTAACGTTAAATGATCTTTACTGATATTGCTCAAACACAGTTTTCCACTGTATACTGACTTTACACTTCCCGTAACCAATCTCAATATATGTGAAGTTACTGTGCTCTCAAGGCGAACTGAAGCTAGCCTTCGATCTATATAATTTAAACAAGATTAGGATAGCCCTGACACACTACATACAAGTGTTACTTGGGATTCTTCTGAATCATTTATCCCAGTATACCACAGACATCTATATTTGGATGTGGTATAACCCGGTAACCATATAACACTTAATGCTGACAATTATAGCATGCGGGCAACCCGGGAATTACCCTTTGTATACAATATCTAAAATATTAGACATAACGCTGAGAATCACAGTGAGGGGGCAATCTGGTATTATCCATTTGTACTATAATATCCAACTACTATTTTGCCTTGCTATAACACTACGTGGATTCATTTTATCCCCAGTTAACAACATTGTTAGGGATGTAATATTCACCTGATCCACTAATATCAAGACACTTTTGTATATTACTACCACAAGCTAGCATCATTATATTGCTCAAAGTATATATACACTATCACTAGTATCATACTATTGTTTGCTGATGTGGAGTTTTAACTACTCATCTTCTTGTTATGTTCTAACCTTGGTTACGGTATATTACTAACACCAATTATTGCCTTGACTTTCAGGAATATACATTTATAGGGGTTTCCTTCAGTAGACATGTAAAACACTGACTGTGACTAGATAAAGATATTATAGATCACTTCCGTTCCAGATCCAAATCACTTCACTTTGAAGCTGGTATTTTATAGAGAGTCACTCTATCCCTCCAAACATAGCACTCACATATAACAGTGCGTATACAGCTGGTGGTATTTAATTAGAGGGGTAAAAATAGAGTGCAACTGTCTTTAATATAACCACATATGCCATTATATGTGAACACTATAATGAGCAGTTGCGATTAACCGAGAGCTCAATTCTTACATTTAATCATTATTGAAGGAATTATCAAATCTCTAGCTATACACGGTTGCTAGTGATAACCTTCTAAATAGGTCCAATAAAGGCCATTCAATTATTTAGTCCCTAGAGACCCAAGCATACGGCTGTATCATCAGCATTTCTTACTTTCACCATGCAGACTCAGCCCTAGAACGTAATTTTAATTTTAATTTGTATGTTGTATGTCTTCTCTTTTTTAATTTAATAGTTTCTAATAAAAGTTATATTTTAACTCCACTTCAGTGTCTGACCTAACCGACATATAACTAAATGAGATATTGTTCCTTTACGTAAAACAGTGTGATTCATTCTTTTTCGGACCCTGGAGTGCTATTAGTGTATATTTAGGAGGGCATGAGCTTTCCATTCTGTCCTTTTGAAATTACTGAACTCATGTTCATTAATGCTAGTTCACCGTTTACAGTTTTAGTTCTTTTGAAATCCAGCATAAGAAGATATGAGTCCTTTCCATGCAAACTCATAGATGCCATTTAGTTTTAAGACCATGAGGCCTATTTATTAAGCCGTCAATCGCAAATACGCTGGAATTCCGCAGTTTAATTGTGGAGAGCTTGATTCGCCTTATTTATCAAAGCCTACAGACCGTCAAAAGAATGCCCGATGAATGTCCTAAACAAATGACAAATAATGAAATAAGGCTTACCAGTGCTGGTCTACGCGTTTCGGCCCGTGCTAGGCCTAGCACGGGCCGAAACGCGTAGACCAGCACTGGTAAGCCTTATTTCATTATTTGTCATTTGTTTAGGACATTCTACACTATATTTGTTTTGCTTTTTTCACAGGTGGACCGTTTGTTCCCTAGCCTTTTTTCCTTTATTTTTCACAGCAGGATCACCTTCTTAGCCATTGTTTGCACTTGTTTGAAGATTGAGGATTGTTTTTCATTTTTATTTTTATTTGCATCTCTTGAACACTATAAACTTTGTCATGTATGCCACATATTTCGTCGTTTTTTGATCATCATTATTTTTCACGCTTTCGCCATTTTTTATTAGACTTTCGCCACTAATTCGGATTTGACTTCCACCACAAATAGGATTACCCAAATATTGGACTTACACTTTTATTTTTCTAACAGGATTTGATACACCGTACCCTTTTTTTTTTTTTTGCACAATTCAAATTTTTGACTATTCCAGACCACTCAGAAATTTGGTTTTATTCCACAGGATTGATTGTTCTCTCATTTTTTAGTTTACCATTGTTTTTGTTTTTATTTGATCTATTGTTAGTTATTCACTAGCACTGTTAAATTGTGTTTTCTTTTATCTTGCTCATGGATCCATGAAGTTTAAGACTGTTTTAATAATATTTGTTTTTAAAAACATTTGTATTCTTATATACCCTGATTTTATAATTTTGGAAAGATTTATTAAATTATTTTAGCCTCTTCTCTGGTTTCCCACACTTCATACCTAGCCTCCTTAGGGTAGGCGCCTGGGTTCTCTCACTTACACTTCTTTTCACGGGTAACAGCTAGGAGTTACCCACCCCCAGACTAACAGGTTCCCATCAGGCGCTTAGGCCAACTTACAGGTTAATAACATAATGTAGGTGGCGGCGGTGTAAGGGCAGCAGATTAGGGGTTAATAACATAATGTAGGTGGCAGTTGGCTCCAGGAGTGGCGGAATAGGGGTTAATAACTTTATTAGAGTGGCAATGGGCTCCGGGAGCAGAGGGATAGGGGTTAATAACTTTATTTAGTGGCAGCAGGGTCCGGGAGCAGTGGGATAGGGGTTAAACAGTTTAATATAGTGGCGGTGCTTAGTGACAGTATACAAATAAAGCTGGGAAAAAGCCGACTAGCAGCAAGATCGATGACTGTTAGTTAACAACAGTCCGCTGCTCATCACCCCGTACTTGGTGCGCGGCTTTTTGACAGCTTTTTTGTTAAATATGGAGAGTGTATTCAGATCTGCGGCAGAGATGTTAGGCGATGTTAGGCGAGCGTATTGATGCCGTAGAATGCAGAATAGTTGATGGCTTGATAAATAGGCCTCCATGCCAAAAAGGAAAAAGGGATTTAACAAACAATGGAAATAAATATTGTAAAACAACAATACTTGTATAAGTTTAAAATTGACCATATAGCAATAAAAAATGATGCCCAGTATGCCCATCATTCCAATGGTTTAGCAGTGGTCGGGAAGGAAATAGATTGCAATATGTTCCTATGGAACTCGTGATTGCATGATCCCATTTTAAAATCCGTTTATGATATACTGTACAGTGCAAGTGTAACATAAAATCAAAACATTAAATAAAAATAATACAACACAACATTTGTAGATGTTGAAGTACTGATGTGACGGTTAAAGTATATCCGTCATGCCAACATACAAATGGCATTCACAGTGAACAAAAGGGTTAATTGAATAGACCTTTACTTTAATGCTAAGAGGTGTGAATGGGCTATAGTTTCAGTCAGCTCCTGGTGACCTCTCAGTTTATATTTTGAGAACATTTACTTAACACAAAAGGCTTTTTTGTCGAAAGGCGTTTACAGCTATGGGCTTTTAACAAATGAATCAATTTTGCATTGTGGTGACCCTATAAACGTGATGACTAATTTGGCCGAAAAGCAAAAATCCATTTTACGGAGCAAATCACTGAGTAGATTATAATTCTACCCTAAATTAGTCCATCAATAGAGTTCTAAGCTGCCAAAAAATGCGTAAGGCATACATACAGTTCCTTAAAATAACACAGCCCTCCAATGTAAAAGGTCCCAAATGGAGTCAGGATGCAGTAGAACAATACTCTGAGGTCATCAACCATCCCATGCAGGAACAGACTAACTTATAAGAGTGATTGTAATTGAAGTAGCTGTGTACACAAAACACTTGATAAACAGTCCCAAAACAATGAACCAGTACTTGCAAATGCCACTCTATGCAAAAAGCAAAGGATCTGTAAATCTGGTAAAGGGAATATCTGACAAAGTGAGTTTCACCAGTTCAAGTTTCTTTTCGGTATGTGATTAAAAATGTACGGATTATTTCTCTGTGCAAATTGAAAAATAAAAAAACAGACAAAATCAAATTAAAGCCGGGTTTTCTACAGGTCTTGAATTACATTGAATTTGAAAATCCAATGAACACTCATTAAAACTCTTTGTAAGGCTCTTTGACTTACTTGGGATAATAAACTCTTCACAGGATTTATATAAAAATAAAATTCAGCAGAACTCTAATTGTACAAGTTTGGTAAAATGATCACACAATTTGGATTGCATTTCCCATAGAAATTACACAGAGACTTTTAACAAAGTTTTATTGCCAGTATTTGTATAGGTTAATTCATGTTCTTTGCAGCTCTATTGGACATAGAGGCAACTAAGTAGTTAATGTAATGAGCCTGAACGCATTACAGACATTTTCTAATTATCCCATCTATAATCCTTATTCCTTTTCAGTAAGAACATTTTTTCTTATCTAGTGCCTCCAATTTACAAGCACATAGAACATTTACTTATAATGAGGTCCCTATAGTCTAATTGTGAGTATGGAAAACAAGGTGACTTCCCAAGGTCACAAGAAGAGCTGACACCTATGTTTGAACCACCTGTATCCACAGCAGTGCCCCTTCCATTAAAATACTTTGATTCTTTAAAACATTCACTTGTTTGCATTAGAAATATATTAAAGTCATCTTCACACCAGTATGAATAAGTTTGTGAAAAAAATTGATGCCCAGTAAAACTTTATGAATTAAAATCATATACACAATTTTGAAAAACGGAAATGTTATCAAATTATATTGTAGTAGAAGATTTTAAAAAGAGTTAAAACATAGCATAAGTCTTCTGTTATACCATTTGCTTATGATATAAACTAGGGAGCTGCAGATACCATAATAATATGCCATATCATTTTTGATTTATCATCTGCTAAATGTTATTTAGTGGCTGGTTATTGCTACCGCGAGCTCTGGTTAATTTTCAAAATATCCCCCAATTGCTCTCAAAATTAAGTGTAGTGTTCTTTATTTAAAAATAAAAATAGTAGCATCTTTATGTTTTAATAAAATAAATGCACAAAGCAGCTATAAGGGATTAAAGTGAGCAGGTGTGGGGTGTTAGAAAAAAAAAATGGCACTGAAAAGTGCCTTTACATTTGGTCTATGGGGAACTGTGTGACTGTGTGCTCTATAAATATATATGTATATGAATATATAAATATATGTTTATATGTATGTGTTAATATATTTATATACATATATATTTCAATTTGCAGCTGTAGAAATATATATTTAAAAATAAAAGGAACATTTTCTTTTATGTGAACACTGGAATGTAGAATATTCATTACTACTTTCTGGTTAGCGCTGCAGATCTAACACAGTGTTGGGCTAGTGTCCGAGTGATAAGCGTTAATTTTTTTCTCAAGTTTTAGCGCTCCATTGAAGTCTATTTGGACAAAAAGTTAACACAGTTGCGATATCTGAAATCCTCAAGTTAGTGCTAATTGGCTTTTGCACGCAAAAAAAATTACTTTCAACTTGTAATACGCACGCTAACTCACATGCGTTAAAAGTTTACTCCTGTTCTGTTTGCGAGCAAGTGAAAGTGCTGAAGGGCTAACCACTTGTAATCTGGCTCTAAATGTTTTGGCGTTTATTGGATGAAATATGTAAAAATGTAAAGGCTTTTTTTTAAATTGAAATGAATACAGCTTTATCAGTTGTGTATTTTCTACTTATGCTCCCTGGGTGATACGTACTTCCAACTAATACTCACATACTGATATGTACTTCCTGTTAATGCTCATTGGTTAACAGGAACTTCCTGGTACCTCAACATTAATAGGAAGATCCTATAAGTCAATTAGTAGTATTAGTGCAGAATGATGATATACAGTATATATAAATATATATATATATTTATATACTTATAATTTACTTATTTAATCAGCATGCAGTAACTCAATAGAAAATCACAGTTTAATAGTAAGTGAAGAAAGAACTCTATTCACACTATTCGACCTTAGGTTTAATACACCTTTGGTTTACTGCACCTTTGGCTTAGCACATTTTTGGCTTAGCGATAGCTGACAAGCTATTCAGGGAATCCATATAGCAGTCTATTATGTGAGGGATTTAGCACACACAAGCCCTATCCTACATCCAGATGTTAGCGTACCCTAGACTTTTGCTTTAGAACTACTATATTACTTTCAACTTTTGAAGGGACAGTAAGCATTGTAGACAATATTGCATAATTCTGCACATAAATTATGCAGACTTATGTTACATATGGATAGCCATCTGTATGAAAAGAAATGTCAAAATAACTAATTTAAGGAGAAATAACTATACTTATCTAGTTAGCAAAGCCATCCTCTTTGGCGTTGCAGTTTTTTGCATAGCGTGTCACATGCTCACTGTCAAATCACATTGCGCCCAATCACACTATTCAACTACATATAAAGGGATCCTGTGTTAGGCGTTGGTGTTGGACAAGAAGATCTGTCTAACAATCTGCATTCTAGTTCATCTCAAAGGTATTCAGTGGGGTTAAGGTCAGGGCTTCATGTAGGTCCCTTGAGTTCTCCAATGCCAAATTTATTAAACCATGACTTTATGTTTTTTAGAAGCACCTAATTAACTAAAATATAATTTCCACTGCTCCAGAGTCCAATGGTGGCGTACTTTACACCACTCAGTGAATTTGCTTGGTCTACCACTTTGTAGCTGGGATGTTGTCTCTCTGTTCTTCCACTTCACAAAAATACCACTTACAGTTGACTAGGGCAGATCTAGTAGGGCAGAAATTTCATAAACTGACTTGTTGCAAAGGTGGCATCCTCTGATAGTGCCATGTTTAAAGTCACTGAGCCCTTCAGTAAAACCCATTGTACTGACAATGTTTGTATATGGGGAAGAAGGAAAAGTTGTAGGCCTGTTGGAAGCCATAAGTAGAGGAGGAAAAGTTCTTAGCTAATGTAGAGTCTAGAAGAATGGAAGCCAACAGTGGAGTTGGTGCTTTTGAAATGGAGCATTTAAGTGTTGTGGAAATCACGGACATACTGCATTTTGAGACCTACAGGTAGCGGTGCAGGGGGTACGTAAGATATAACCTATTGTTGAAGTATGTCCAGCTGCATTTATACCTGCTTGAAAGTACTAGCTGGCTATATGTGTTTTCAAATGGAGAAAATGATTGCAGTAATTGGTGCTTGGTCTACGGATTTGTTGATGCCACAATAATTTCTGCAGTAAGAACTGTCCTATTTGTAGGTCTCTTTATACAGCTCTTTGCTTCCCAACTCTACCTAAACTGTTTGTTTGTCTATGTATAATATTATAGCCGCTTCAAGGGAGGACTTTACTCAATACACTTAACACTGATGGTTAATGTATCAAGAGTCCTGCATAGGGTGCATGTTAATAATGAATCAGTGACTGTGAAATAATCCTATTTAGCTTTCTGAGTTGGGTTCAAGGTAGGGTGCGTTTTTTTTTACCTTTTTTAAAATGTGCACATTCTTACTATTATTATTGTCTTTGTTGAATAAACCAATTTTTTTTAGAATTTTCCAAAGAATGCTGTATTCCCAGGGGTGAAACTACAGGGGGTGCAGAGTTCACAACTGCGACTGGACCCCTGAGGGTGGGGGCCCAGCTTAAAATAAAATAAAAAACATTGACCTGCCACTGCCTGCACTGATATCATGTAGTGTGACATGATGCTCTCACTAGTGTCTCTGACTACAGGGGTTAGTGTTTCTTAGATTCTTGCACCTGGGCCCCGTGGTTTCTAGTTACACCTCTGTGTATTCCCTGTCTTTTGTTGGGACATCTAGTACTGTTGAGTATGCTCCCAACTCTCTTGCTGTTCTTTTAGTTTTGTAATTTTTTATCGCTGTATTATGGAGTGGTTAACAAGATGTTTTTTTGTATAAATTATCTTTTAATCTTGGCATTATTTATCTAATTTTTTTTGTGGGACTGTCACTATAAGATATTTAGTTCAAATTATATAGTTGCTCTGGAATAAACAAATATTTGCTTGTTATCCATTAAATTATTTATATATGTATATGGAAAATGCCATCATATTTTTTTTATTCTTTTTTGGAGGCAGTGTTTATATCTGGCATTTTATGTATAGGGTTGAAGTTTTTTGTGAACCATGTAATTTGATTCTTACAACATACATAAGTTAAAGTGAAATTCCAGTCAAAAGTTTAATGCACATAGATGAAATTACATCTTTATATAGAAACTATTTGCAATATACATGTATTGGCAAAAATGCTTCTAGTAAAAGTTATCACTGTTTTAGTGTTAACATTTTTCTTTGCATGTGCATGTGAAGCATAGCTAGATATTGTCACTGCACCCACATTTTAAATAATGCAGCTGCTCAGATAATCAGTGGGGTTTGTATCATGTCAGCAATTGAGTCATTAACAGATGGTACAAGCATCTTAGGCTCTCTGAGCAAGTTCTGTGTTTAAAATGCTGGTGCAGCGTTGCATACTTAAATACACTTTTGAAACAGCTATAGCTTTATTAGAAGCATTTTGCTAATGCATATATAATACAAAATTGCTTCTGTTCAATACTGAAATGCACCCATGTGGTTTCCAATTTTGGCTGGAATATCCCTTAAATGCTGTTATATATAAAAAGGAGATGTCACAGTTTCATGTTTACTCTAATTTGTTCTGCACACCAGTGGGGCCCAGACATATACAGATGGACGTAAAATGAGATCAAAAGCCTAGCAGTGTTAATAAACTCTCAAGGCTTTGTAAATTTGCAGGTAATTGGGCTGTCCTGCTCATGAAGGGCATCAAGGGAGTTTATGTGTCTGCTGCTGTTTCCATAGCAATTAGGATTAGATTAGTGTTTAGTTCACAATCAGTAACTGAGAGAGACATAGCCATGATGCCATGTTCATTTTGCAGAGAATCAGACTTCATACTGGAAAAAAAAATGCTCTAAATCTACTTGCTTCAGTCTATTCTTTCCAAAGACACTGTTTCTTCTTCAGGGAGAGTGAAAATAGCTGTTATGTGTAATTTAAATTGATAGAGATAATGAGTATTATTTAAAGGACCTTGACAGTTATTTTAAGATGTTTCAGATATGAGATAAAATAATCAAATAAATCTCACACTTTCCTCATTTACATAAATGTTTAGTACATCTCATTCCCTTGGGCCTATATTCTTTAATCCAGTGACTTTTGTGCCATACGTACGCCTAGATTTAGAGTTTGGAGTTAGCCGTCAAAAGCAGCGTTAAGGGGTCCTAACGCTGCTTTTTACCGCCCTCTGGTATTTAGAGTCAGGCAGGAAAGGGTCTACCGCTCACTTTCTTTCCGCGACTCCAGGCTACCGCAGATCCCCTTACGTCAATTGCGTATCCTATCTTTCCTATGGGATTTGCCTAACGCTGGTATTTGGAGTCTTGGAAGAAGTGAGCGGTAGAGCCTCTACCGACAAGACTCCAACCTAACGCCGGAACATAAAGCTCCTAACTACTGTGCTATAAAGTACACTAACACCCATAAACTACCTATGAACCCCTAAACCAAGGCCCCCCCACATCGCAAACCCTATAATAAAAATTTTTAACCCCTAATCTGCCGACCGGACACCGCCGCAACCTACATTATCCCTATGAACCCCTAATCTGCTGCCCCTAACATCGCCGACAGCTATATTATATTTATTACCCCCTAATCTGCCACCCCCAACGTCGCCGCCACCTACCTACACTTATTAACCCCTAACTGCCGACCAGACCGTCGCCACCACTATAATAAATTTATTAACCCCTAAAACCGCTGTACTCCGGCCTCACAAACCCTATAATATATTTTATTAACCCCTAATCTGCCCTTCCTAACATCGCCGCCACCTACCTACAATTATTAACCCCTAATCTGCCGCCCCCACTGTCGCAGCTACTATAATAAAGTTATTAACCCCTAAACCTAAGTCTAACCCTAACACCCCCTAACTTAAATATAAAACTAAATAAATTTACTATCATTAAATAAATTATTAATATTTAAAACTAAATACTTACCTATAAAATAAACCCGAATATAGCTACAATATAACTAATAGTTACATTGTAGCTAATTTAGGATTTATATTTATTTTACAGGCAACTTTGTATTTATTTTAACTAGGTACAATAGCTATTTAAATAGTTATTAACTATTTAATAGCCACCTAGTAAAATAATTACAAAATTACCTGTAAAATAAATCCTAACCTAAGTTACAAATACACCTAACACTACACTATCAATAAATTAATTAAATAAATTAACTACAATTAGCTCAACTAAAATACAATTAAATGAACTAACCTATAATACAAAAAAACCCACTAAATTACAGAAAATAAAAAAATTACAAGAAGTTTAAACTAATTACACCTAATCTAAGCCCCTAAAAAAATAAAAAAGTCCCCCAAAATAATAAAATGCCCTACCCTATTCTAAATTACAAAGTAATAAGCTCTTTTACCAGCCCTTTAAAGGCTTTTTGCGGGGCATTGCCCCAAAGTAATCAGCTCTTTTACCTGTAAAAAAAATTCAACCCGCCCAACATTAAAACCCCACCACCCCACATACCCCTACTCTAACCCACCCAAACCCCCCTTAAATAAACTTAACACTAACCCCCTGAAGATCTCCCTACCTTGAGTCGTCTTCACCCAGCCGAGCCAAATTCTTCATCCAAGCGGGAGCAAGAAGATGTCATCCATCCGGTAGAACTCTTCATCCAAAAGGCGCCTTCTATATTCATCCATCTGGAGCGGAGTGGAGCCATCTTCCAGCCAGCCGACACGGAACCATCCTCTTCAACCGAAGGACTAACAACGAATGAAGGTTCCTTTGAGGGACATCATCCAAGATGGCGTCCCTCGAATTCCGATTGGCTGATAGGATTATATCAGCCAATCGGAATTAAGGTAAGAAAAATCTGATTGGCTGATTCAATCAGCGTATCAGATTGAAGTTCAATCCGATTGGCTGATCCAATCAGCCAATCGGATTGACCTTAGCATTCTATTGGCTGATCTGAACAGCCAATAGAATGCAAGGTAAATCTGATTGGCTGATTGGATCAGCAATCGGATTGAACCTCAATCTGATTGGCTGATTGAATCTTCATTCAACGTAAGTCCGTCGGGTTGAAGATGATGGCTCCGCGTCGGCTGGCTGGAAGATGGCTCCGCTCCGATGGATGAAGACAGAAGACGCCGTTTGGATGAAGACTTCTACCGGATGGATGACATCTTCTTGCTCCACTTGGATAAAGAATTTGGCTCAGCTGGGTGAAGACGACTCAAGGTAGGGAGATCTTCAGGGGGGTTAGTGTTAGGTTTATTTAAGGGGGGGTTTGGGTGGGTTAGAGTAGGGGTATGTGGGTGGTGAGTAGTTTTAATGTTGGGGGGGTTGTATTTTTTTTACAGGTAAAAGAGCTGATTACTTTGGGGAAATGCCCCGCAAAAAGCCCTTTTAAGGGCTGGTAAAAGAGCTGATTACTTTGTAATTTAGAATAGGGTAGGGCATTTTATTATTTTGGGGGTCTTTTTTATTTTATTAGGGGGCTTAGATTAGGTGTAATTAGTTTAAACTTCTTTTTTTTTACTTTCTGTAATTTAGTGTTTGTTTTTGTATCATAGTTTAGTTTATTTAATTGTATTTTAGTTGAGCTAATTGTAGTTAATTTATTTAATTAATTTATTGATAGTGGTAGTGTTAGGTATATTTGTAACTTAGGTTAGGATTTATTTTACAGGTAATTTTGTAATTATTTTAACTAGGTAGCTATTATAATAGTTAATAACTATTTAATAGCTATTGTACCTAGTTAAAATAAATACAAAGTTGCCTGTAAAATAAATATAAATCCTAAAATAGCTACAATGTAACTATTAGTTATATTGTAGCTATATTAGGGTTTATTTTATAGGTAAGTATTTAGTTTTAAATAGGAATAATTTATTTAATGATAGGAATATTTATTTTGTTTTATTTAAATGATATTTAAGTTAGGGGGGTGTTAGGGTTAGGGTTAGACTTAGGTTTAAGGGTTAATAACTTTATTATAGTAGCGGCGACGGTGGGGGCGGCAGATTAGGGGTTAATAATTGTAGGTAGGTGGCGGCGATGTTATGGATGGCAGATTAGGGGTTAATACAATTTATTATAGGGTTTGCGAGGCGGGAGTACGGCGGTTTAGGGGTTAATACATTTATTATAGTGGCGGCGAGGTCCGGTCGGCAGATTAGGGGTTAATAAGCGTAGGTAGGTGGTGGCGACGTTGGGGGTGGCAGATTAGGGGGTAATAAATATAATATAGGTGTCGGCGATTATAGGGACAGCAGATTAGGGGTTCATAGGTATAATGTAGGTTGCGGCGGTGTCCGGAGCAGCAGATTAGGGGTTAATAATATAATGTAGGTGTCAGCAATAGCGGGGATGGCAGATTAGAGGTTAATAAGTGTAAGGTTAGGGGTGTTTAGACTCGGGGTTCATGTTAGGGTGTTAGATGCAGACTTAGAAAGTGTTTCCCCATAGGAAACAATGGGGCTGCGTTAGGAGCTGAACGCTGCTTTTTTGCAGGGTTTTTTCAGCCCAGCTCAGCCCCATTGTTTCCTATGGGGATATCGTGCACAAGCACGTTTTTCCAGCTTACCGCTACCATAGGCAACGCTGGTATTGAGAGTAGAAGTGTAGCTAAATTATGCTCAACTTATGCTCAACGCTCCCTTTTCTGAGGCTAACGCAGCCATTCAGACAACTCTAAATACCAGCGTTGTCTTAATGGTGTCCTGGGAAAAAAGCAGCGTTAGCACCGCGGGTCTTTACCGACAAAACTCTAAATCTTGGCGATAGTTTGCACAATAAAGGCCACTAATGGACTTTGCTAGCTATGTCTGCACATTGTGGTGATATATAGAATAAAAACAGGACATTAATAATTCATGACTGTCTCCTGTTGTAGAATACAAAAATGGGCAGCATCAAGGCATTTACACATTTCTAATTGTGAAAACAATAAACCAATGAATTGACTAAACATTGAACTCAAGTATTTGAAAGAGCACCATTTAAACATATTAGCTTTTTTTGCATAAACAAATCAAAAACAGAAACAAGATTTATTAGAATTTTAAGACACACATTTTTAAACTTAAAGGGACATGATACACAAATGTTGAAGCACATGAAAGTGATGCAGAATAGCAGTGAAACGCTGACTAGAAACTATCACCTGAACATCTCTATGTAAAAAAGGAAGCTATTTTACCTCAAAGTATTCACGCCCCACTGTAAAGAGACTTTAAGCAGCCAGTCAGGAAACTTGTCCCAGAACTTGCAAAGGAGTGTGCATCTGGCATATGCAGGCACAGTCATGGTATTTTCCTATTCAGTTTAACCCCTTCCCACAGATAGGATGTTGCATGCTGTCCTAACGGCGCTGGGCTTTAGCACCCTTAGGACATCATGGAATGTCCTAGCCATTTGGCTGTACTGAAGCCATAATGGCTTCCTAACTGGAATCATGGGCTGGAAGGCGTGCCTAGCATCATAGGCACTCCCCCCTAACAAAATCTCATCATTGCATGCGATTACATAAACAATTGCGTGATTTCAATTATGGCCCTGGCAGGAAGAGGTTAAGTAAGTTCTATTAAATCTCATGAGATTTCTGTGAAATCTCATGAGTTCACAGCAAAGGCAAAGCTTTACCTCAGCACTGCTGATGCTGATTATCTATTTTTTCCAACTTGCAGCTGGACAGTAGTATTTACACAGCAGTGAGGCAAAATGTCTTTCTTTTTTTACAAAGAGATGTTCAGGTGATTCTTTCTTGTTAGATTTTACAGTTATGCTACATCACTTTAAAGTGATTTAGCATATCAGTATTATGTCCCTTTAAAATTATACTTATGTGAAAATGAATTAGCTTTTTCTGTAAAAAAAAAGCACATCCCTAAACACATCCCTGCCTCTGGGGCATTCTACATCCCTCCAAATATAAATCATAGTTGTCTGGTATTGGTTACATACAACCTTACAGCCAATCCAGAGCTAGTAGGAGAGCCATTGATGGGAGCATGCATTTGAATTACAGAGGGCAGGCCCCGGGAATTTGATCAGATAAATATATTTCTAAACTTAAAAATCGTTGTTGTGTTGTTTACTTACTAAGCTTTATTCGGACATTTTAGATTTCTTTAAAATGACATTAAAGGGGACATTCCGGTCAAAATAGATGAATTGCATATTTGAAGAGAAAATATATATACATGTATTGGCAAAAATCCTTCTAGTAAGAGAAACCCTGAATGAGAAACATTAAAGAAAGGGTTTTGTGACCCCAAGGAGGCCAAGTAGAAGGGTCATCTTGAGGACAATGGGTTGGGCTTCAGGAGGGCTAAGTAGAGGAGGAGAGCGGAAGTGAAGAGGCAGTTTGCAGAACCAGAACGTTGAGGTGAAGCTCCGGGCTTTACTTCTGCACAGCTCAACTGCAAGACCTGGTGTTACGGGCAGGTTGGCTCTAAACTGTCATTAGAGGACAAGGACCAGAATGGGCGAGGTGAAGCTCCTGCTTTACTTCACACAGTTTAAATGCAGAACCTGGTGTCACAGCAGGTAGCTTTTTCCTGTAATTGGAGGACCGACTTGCTTGACCCTGCTCCCCGGCAGCGTGGCTCTGCAAGCTACTGAGTTTAAGTCAGGAGGTGGAAAAAAGTGATGGTTGGTTGCAGGGGATTTGGCAGCAAGGGATCCCAGAAGTGGCTGCGAGATAAGGGTTGCACAGTTCACATGCTACAGGTAAGTTTGCTTTGGAAGTGTGGGGATAGAGTCAGTTTACAGCTGCAGAGCTTGGAGCAGTTGGCAGACAGGCTTTTGCCTGTTTTCATTCGGCAATCGGGCCATGTGGGGGGCGGAGCATAGACCTGTTGAGACAGACCGGGTGGCCTGCAAACGGACACAAAGGAGACCTGTTGATTTGAACCGCACAGGACAAAATAGCGGTACTGCAGGGTGATGTGGAGTCAAGGATGGTATGGCTGGCTGTCAGGTTTGCTGTCAGGTTGCCAAGGTCCATCATGCTAGAGGGACAATCCATAAGGCCTGGTAGGTCGGGTTGATAGTAGACTCGGGTACTAGAGGGGTGGGGAGGACATGCAGCTATAGTGTTTTCAATTGGGACAGGTGTAGAACAGTGTTTGGAGGAGGATTGGGCTATGTTTGTTGGAGTTTGCTGGGTATGTAGATGGTAGGTTAGTGGACAATGAGCGGGCAATACCAGTGGTGGGGGGGGGGTAGCAGGGTCTATGAGGTAGGTGGGGGCAGTTAGTGTGGCCAGTACAATTGGGAGAGTATTAGTGTGGATTGATTTAGAGTACCATTGGTGGGGGCCCCATGGCCTTGAGGTTCACAGGCATGTACTGAAAAGGTGTAGTGTGCCATTGAATCCTGGAACTATGTCATGATTGCTGGTTTCAAACTGGGATTACTATTTGGATGATATGCATATTGGGAATGTCAGGTGGTGTGGGAATAGAATAAGACAGGCAAGTAGGGTATTTTTACAAGGGCGGTTGTTATGTGTGGGGGCAAAGGTGTTGAAGGGGGGTGGCTGAAGTAGGGGGTAGGAAGTTTGCAGGAATGTGGGGGTTACAGGGTTAGGAGCAAAGCGGGGTGACTGGCCTTGTCTTCCATGTGGAGGAGCTCAGGAGCAGATACTGGCCCATGAGGGCAGCTTCAGGCAGCTGTTCAGGAGCATTTGCAGCTGATGTTCAGATCAATGTCAGCCTTCACATTGGTGGATGTTAGAAGTCACGTGGTTACCTAGATGAGGACATTGGAAATGAGCTGGTCACTGGTGGAGAAAATGTTTACTGTAAAGGCACCCATTGCAGATAGTTGATGAGCATTGCTGGAATGATGGCATACGAGTCATGTGTCTTGCATTTTGCCTACACATTCAACTTTTGGGGACCTATGTCTCTGGTTCACAGACCAATTGGAAAGGGTGGACTGGGTTTGGCAGCAATGCTGTCTAGGCATCAAGAGTTGATTTATGGGTGCAATGGATAGATGTATGGTTGTCTCTCTGTGCTTATTGGTAGGCATGGCTCTATTTGTTTTGATAAAATATAGATGTTATTTTTGTAGCAGCTTAGGTATGTGTGCGTTTGTTTTTTGTATGTTTGGATGGTTGTATACATGTGTGGATATGGGTATTCAAGTTTATATATGTAGATGTATGTTTTGTGTTTTACATGTGCCCCCTCCATCTCCTTTTATATGCTATAAGTTTTCCATTCTTGCTTAGTAGTTAGTTTGCCTCATGGTTTGTGGATGTTGAGAGTTTGGTGTCTTTATAATAATAACTTATGTATTTGGCATCCAATACTTCTGAGTTGGGCTTCATATCAAAGGGGGATTTTCCTCATTGGTGTATCCTGTTGTTTGTTTTCACGGTGTATGCATTGGGCTTAGTGCATAGCTTTTGATGTGAGTGGCTGTGAAGTGTATGTCTGTTTGTAACTTGTGGAATTTCAGCGTGTGGGGATTCAGTCACCATTATTGGTGGAGGTTATTGTGTAGTTCAGTATGTTTGTATACCTGTATATATACAGTAGGTCTGTTTGGTGTGCAGGGGCAAAAGGGAATCCATAAATAAGTAATTGTTCTCAATAGTTGTCTCGTTTCGAATGGGTTTTAGTGATTGTGGCATTTGGAGTTGGACATCCTACCCTAGGAGGTTTACTTTGTGGCTCAGTGCTTGCTTTCAAGCTTTGGTTTTCAGTGGTGGTGAATGGGAATGTAAAGATGGGAGTGCTTTTGATATTTAGTGGTGTGTGAACTGCGCCGCTGTTGGGTGGCAATTCTGTATCTCTGGGTCTTATCAGTTTGGGGGGGGGGGCTGTGGCTGGCTGGTATTTCAGCTTAAAAATGTATGAACTGTTAAGGTATGAGATTTGTTAGATATTCTACCTTTACTGGGATGCTCTCTGATGGCTCAGGGGAAATGAGGGGAGCATGACAGTAATGCACTGGCATCATACATGTCAAGGCTTTTGAAGTGCACTGTAAAACAGTATTTGTGATGGGAAAGTTCAGATGGCTGTCATGGATAACTGTGTGGGCGGCAGTAGCCATTGCAATTATGGGTGGTGGCCATATCACTATGTTCAGTTTAGGGGTTTTATTTTCAGCCCCCCCCCCCCCATTTTCCCTTCATCCAAGCTATTGTATTCCAACTTTGGCTCTGCCCTTAGATTAATTTATCCTGTCTCTTGTGTTTTTTTTCCTCTCATTTCCTTTCTGTGGTTTTGTTCGGATTGGTTATCTGAATGTCTTGGTTTTCTTTATGTTCTTTTTAGGGTGTTCAGTTTTCCTCAAGAATACTTCTGGTTGGATGGCTTTCCCCTTAAATTGTGTGTCATTTTGGTTTCCTTCTTTTGCTCTATCTCCCTTTGTAACTAGGTCTGGGGATTTATTCATATGTGTGTTATATGTATTTATATGTTGATATAGGTGTGAGTGTGTGTATGTATATATTTATGTGTGTGTATATATTAAGGAATATGTTTATGGCTTTCACAAAGTAGGGGTGATTAATTTGGGTTGAAGGGTGGTGCTTTTGAGCTGCTCTTTGGTAGGATTTTTGTGTGGTTGTTCTGGTGGTGGATGGGGGGACTCTAGGCAAGATTTTCTGGTTGCATTGGGAGTACCATGGGTGTAGCAGTTCTGGTTCAGGTTTTGGTGGGGTCAGCATTTTGGTCATATACATTAGCCAAGTGGTTGAGGTAACAGATTTGGTAGTTCTTTCTGGGTATCTGGATTAGTTGTTGCTTTATGATGTTTTGAAGAGCTAGCTGGGTTATTAGGTGAGGTGGCCAGCTTCCTTCGGTGTATATTATGGGAGAGTTGTGAAAAGTTTTCAAGTTGTTTGGGGATACGTCCTTTAGGTCTTGGTGTGGCTTTCTTGTTTTGGGATCCTTGGAAGTGGATTGGGGAGTTTTTAAGGGGTTTATGAGTGAGAGGAGTTACAGAAGAAAGAACTGGTTGAATCCAGAGAAGGAGTAGTTTGGATGGATAGAAGTTTTTTCTGGTCGCAGGAGGGTTTTTACCATATTTGTCATTGAATGGCTTGGTATGGGGGGCTGATGCTGGTCCTTTGATTATCTTATTGTAAGGCATTGGGCCAGTTTTATACTTTGCATTTGTGGACAAATTGGGAAGCTAATGGAGAGCATATGATGAGATGCTACTTTGGCTGGTCTTTATGGTGGCCAAGAGGTGGGTTTGGTTAGGGGTGTCCTGGGGAGGGGGAGCTTAAGCTCTGGTTCGTTGGCTTGTATAATTTCTTTTGGGGGGTGTTGGGGGGATTGTTAGGTGTTGCTTTCCCCTTTTTAGGTGAGCTCACAGCTCTTTATGTGGGGTTTTATTCTCAATTTGAAAATGTTCTAGTTTGCGAATAGTTTGTCTATCTGTAACAAATGGGATAACTCAGTAAATATATATATTTACACAAATAATTCAACATGTAGTGGCTTTGCTCAATAGGGGAATATGCATGGGTTGCTTTGTGGTAGCTTCGCTAGCAAAAGCGGGTGAAGTCCACAGTGGGTGCGTTGATTTGCTTGTAAGTGCAAGCTTCAAGGGGTTTTTGGGATGTGAGGTATTCTGCAATTGCTGAGAGGCTACTTGTGTAGTTTGGCATGCAATAAGAGGTGGTTTCTGAGGCTGGAGACATGGAAAGTTTAGAGTAGCTGCAGTAACTTTGGACAATTTGTCATTTGTGTTGCTTTTGGTAGTTATGTTTTTTTGGTTGCACTGGTTCAAAAAAATATATGGTGGTTGAGATATTGGGTTGGTAGTTTCTCCCTATCCTGCTTGGAATTGAATTTGTAAGAAGGTACATTTTCTTTATATGGGTTTCAGTGGTGGTTGTTTTTCTGCTGTAATTTGTGGTGGTGTTTTGGACTTTGGGGCTTTGGTTGTCCCGGACCTCCCACCTTTGGAATTGGGGTTGGGTTATTGGTCTTGGATTCAAATAGGATGGATCATTTGGAGGTTGAAATTATTTGTCTACTTTAGAAATTGTGGCTTATGTGGCTCGCAACTTGGTGGTTAAATGGGGTAATTTAAGTACCAGTTTGGTATTGGTAGAGAGGATTGTGGTGGATGCTTTATCTCCTGGAGGAGGTAATCTTTTGTTGGTTGGTTTCCTTCTTAAGCCTTATTGTGGGGGTTATAAAGGCCGTTAGTTGGTGGCGTTGCTCGACGTGTCAAGCTGTGGCAGGGGTGCTTGCCTATTTTGGTGGCTTTAATCAGAGTGGGATTGTTGGTACCTCCTGTTTGATTGGCAGGGGAGACTTTTGGACGAGAGGGCATGCACTTCTCAGTGGTATATATTCATTGTGTTCAATAAAGCAAGCTACAGCCTTTATAACCCATGTTCTTGTGTCATGTATTTATTTAAGCCAAATGTAGTGCCTATTATGGGGGTCAAGAGAAACCCTGAATGAGAAACATTGAAGAAAGGATTTTGTGACCACCAGGGAGGCCAAGTAGAAGGGTCATCTTGAGACTAGTGGGTTGGGCTTCAGGAGGCTAAGTACAGGAGGAGAGCGGAAGTGGAGAGCAGTTGCAGGACCAGAATGTGCAAGGTGAAGCTCCCGCCCTCCCCCCTCCCCTTTTTTCTATGTGGCTTAATTTTTATGTCGCAGATTGGGGTGGCGGGGGTGCTTGCCTATTTTGGTGGCTTTGATCAGAGTGGGATTGTTGGTACCTCCTGTTTGATTGGCAGGGGATAATTTTGGACAAGGAGGCATGCCCTTCTCAATGGTAAGGAGGGGCATGTTTTGTGGCTAGACAAGCACCCTAGAGTTTTAGGAAATGTTTAACTGTTTTCTTTGGTAATGTTGTGGCTATATTTATTGTGTTCAATAAAGCAAACTGTGGCCTTTATAACCCATGTTCTTGTTTCATGTATTTATTTAAACGGAACGCAGTGCCTAGTATGGGGGGTCAAAGGTTATAACTGTTTTAGTGTTAACATTTTTCTCTGCACATGCATGTGAAGCATAGATATTCTCAGTGCACCAGCATTTTAAATACTACAGCTGCTAAGAACATCAGTTGGGCTTGTATCATATCTGCAATTAACAAATTGAGTCATTAACAGATGATATAGTCGCTTAAGACTCTCTGAGCTAGTGCTGTCTTTAAAATGCTGCTGCACGGGGCAAACATAAATACATGTTTTAAACAGTTATAGCCTTTATTAGAAGCATTTTTGATAATACTATTAAAAACTATTTAAAAAAATATTCTATTCAAAACTGAAATGCGTGCATGTGCATTTCATATTTGACTGGAATGCACCTTTAAACAAATTTGTATTCTACATATTGCAAATAGTAGTACTATTTTTGCACAGAAATAATATACATTTTTTTAGATTGTTACAGAACATAGCAGGAAGTTTGTGTTTGTGTACTGCTCATTCCTAGGGACAGATTGCTCACTGCTTGATGACCAAAGCAACTGCAGCATTATTAGCTGACAGGCATACACTATAGCATAAATATGTTTTATTTAAAACAGGAACATCTATAACAAATGTGCTGATACATCTTAAAACATCTTCTTTCAGCTTGAATGAAGAGAAATGACTTATTTCAGTTAAAACTGTTTAGATCAATATTGAAAGCAGGAAGGCATATGTTTGCACAACTGTTAAGTCATGTGTTATTTGCTCACTGACTGACAAGGACAACTTCTATTGGTGTACAGGGACCTACTTCTCCAAACATAAAAAACAAAACACAGCAGGACCATTTTTCAAAAACTGTAATATATTTTACAATACTTGCTTTCATATGCTAGAAAGGAAATGTACTTTAATATCCCTTTAAGAGTGAAAAAACACAAATACAACATACATTTTTACACAATGAAAATAAAAATTGATAGAAGATTTAAGTGTGTAACAAGACACTAATGTAACCAGAGTTGTAGCTCAACAGAATGAGATTTTAAGTGGAGTAAAATTTGGGCCCATTGTAAGGGTGTTCTTAAAGGTACAGTAAATATTTTGAGATGGTGATATAAAATGTTAAATTGTGTGAAGTGAAACAGTGTTGCAGTATACTGTTTTTATTTTTTCTTGCCTTATTTTCAAAAAGTGTGTTTGCTTATTGAGAATTGTCCAATTTTGACAACTAGAAGGGCATGTGCTAGGCTTCCAAGCATAACCTCTGCTGTATAGCTGTTCCTCATTGTCCTTAGTAGAAATTAGAGAAGGAACTGCAAAAATAAACATGATGTTGTTAATATAATGGCTGTGGCTAGCCTTGTCTAATTCAGTAACATCTCCCAGCTACTTCTGATCTGGCAAGCAGCTGAGAAGTTTAGCTAATGAATAACAAATTAAGCAAACATTGTATAAATGCTTACATGAAATGTTCACCCTCTCCTAGTATGTTAATGTATTGCAAGACTAAAGAAAAATCTTGTAATTGAGTTCACTGTACCTTTAATGACCAAATAGGGTTTAGAGTAAAAAAGTGTTAAGCATGGTTTCTATGATCATCACGAATAGGTTTAAGAGTAATGAGCTGGAAAACAGACCAATTGTACATCTATTAAATTGGATATAAGAGGTTAAAGATTAGTAGCATTGAATAATAAATATGGGAAAAATTACAAGTGGAGTGCTATTTAATGCTCCCACTTGAGTGTTAACTGTGCTAGAAATAATCTTTTTGAGCTCATCGGGTTGCACTCGTATAATGAGTTGAAAGTAAACTGTTTTTGCTCTTGCGCTAACCTGACGAATGCAAAAAGCCGAAGTTAGAATATCCCGTGCTGGTTCATGTATTCCCACATAGAAGTCAATGGTGCAAAAAAGGTAAAAAAAAAAATAACACCCTACTCGTACGCAAACTTGATCGCATATTCTCTAGTGCGCTAGCCCAATACGAATATTTCACATTCAAATGTTATTCACGTAGAAGAATATTTTCTATTTATTAATAATATTAGATGGTGTTATTATAAGTGTAACTGTACTTTATAAAGTATTTTTGATATGTTTTGTGAAACTTTTTTGTTTTGTGGTAATGATTCTAGTGTAAATCGCAATTGCACTCAAGTGATCGTGTTTACTTTAAACTTGTACTACATGCGGTAAACCCGATGAGCGTTAACACCCGTGATAAACCCCATATCGCTTGCTCATAGCTATTTGCTCTCCACTCGTAACCTGGCCCTATGTGTTGTGTTGAATGTAATACTAAGTGACTTGCTTGTGGCTTCATTCTACCTGATGTAGGAGAAAGACCCCCATTATTTATCTGCAGAATTTTAAAAAGTAATACAAATGCTTTATGGTGTGTTACAGCTTTATAAGGGCATTTTTTTCTTCCAGTTATATCCTAGCACAGCATATGTTTAATAATGAATGCTATAAAAAAGCTGGCTTCAATAAGACAGTCAAAACTGAAGTAAACATGCTGGTAAATACACTGGCCTAGATTACGAGTTTTGCGTTAGCCTTAAAAAGCAGCGATAAGAGGTCCTAACGCTGCTTTTTAACGCCCGCTGGTATTACGAGTCCTGCAGGTACAGGTGTACAGTTCACTTTTTTGGCCAGACTCGGAAATACCGCAAATCCACTTACGTCAATTGCGTATCCTATATTTTCAATGAGACTTGCATAGCGCCGGTATTACGAGTCTGACAAAAAGTGAGCGATAGACCCTCTCGTACGGCATTTTAAAGTCAGAGTTTTACACTAAAACGCCGTAGCATAAAACTCTTATCTAAAGCGCTAAAAAGTACACTAACACCCATAAACTACCTATTAACCCCTAAACCAAGCCCCCCCCCACATTGCAAACACTAAAATAAATATTTAAACCCCTAATCTGCCAAACCGGACATCGCTTCCACTATAATAAACATATTAACCTCTAAACCGCCGCTCTCTTGCATCGCAAACATTAGTTAAAAAATTATTAACCCCTAATCTGCCGTCCCTAACATCGCCGCCACCTACCTACATTTATTAACCCCTAATCTGCCACCCCCAACGTCGCCATCATTATATTAAAGTTATTAACCCCTAAATCTAAGTCTAACCCTAACCCTAACACCCCCTAACTTAAATATAATTAAAATAAATCTAAATAAAATTACTACAATTAACTAAATTATTCCTATTTAAAACTAAATACTTACCTATAAAATAAACCCTAAGCTAGCTACAATATAACTAACAGTTACATTGTAGCTAGCTTAGGGTTTATTTTTATTTTACAGGCAACTTTGTATTTATTTTAACTAGGTAGAATAGTTATTAAATAGTTATTAACTATTTAATAACTACCTAGTTAAAATAAAGACAAATTTACCTGTAAAATAAAACCTAACCTAAGTTACAATTACACCTAACAGTACACTAAATTAAATTAATTACCTAAATTAAATACAATTAAATAAAATTATCTAAAGTACAAAAAACCCCCACTAAATTACAGAAAATAATAAAGAAATTACAAGATTTTTAAGCAAATTACACCTAATCTAATCCCCCTAACAAAATAAAAAAAGCCCCCCAAAATAAGAAAAAAAGCCCTACACTACACTAAATTACAAATAGCCCTTAAAAGGGCCTTTTGCGGGGCATTGCCCCAAAGTAATCAGCTCTTTTACCTGAAAAAAAAATTACAATCCCCCCCAACATTAAAACCCACCACCCACACAACCAACTCTACTCTAAACCCACCCAAAACCCCCTTAAAATACCTAACAATAACCCCCTGAAGATCACCTTACCGGGAGAAGTCTTCACCCAACCAGGCCAAAGTCCTCCACGAAGCCAGGAGAAGTCTTCATTCAAGCCAGGTGAAGTGGTCCTCCAGACGGGCAGAAGTCTTCATCCAGACGGCATCTTCTATCTTCATCCATCCAGTGCGGAGCGGGTCCATCTTCAAGACATCCGACGCAGAGCATCCTCTTCTTTCCATGGCTGACCACTGAATGAAGGTTCCTTTAAATGACGTCATCCAAGATGGCGTCCCTTCAATTCCGATTGGCTGATAGAATTCTATCAGCCAATCGGAATTAAGGTAGAAAAAAATCCTATTGGCTGATGCAATCAGCCAATAGGATTGAACTTCAATCCCATTGGCTGATCCAATCAGCCAATAGGATTGAGCTGGCATTCTATTGGCTGTTCCAATCAGCCAATAGAATGCCAGTTCAATCCTTTTGGCTGATTGCATCTGGATGAAGACTTCTGCCCGTCTGGAGGACCACTTCTGCCCGGTTGGATGAAGACTTCTGCCCGTCTTGAGGACCACTACTGTCTGGTTGGGTGAAGACGTCTTCCAGTAAGGTGATCTTCAAGGGGTTAGTGTTAGGTTTTTGTAAGGGGTATTGGGTGGGTTTTAGAGTAGGGTTGGTTGTGTGGTTGCTGGGTTTTAATGTTGGGGGGAATTGTAATTTTTTTTTCAGGTAAAATAGCTGATTACTTTGGGACAAAACCCTGCAAAAGCCCCTTTTAAGGGCTATTTGTAATTTAGTGTAGGGTAGGGCTCTTTTTATTTTGGGGGGGCTTTTTTTTATTTTGTTAGGGGGATTAGATTATGTGTAATTAGTTTAAAAATCTTGTAATTTCTTTATTATTTTCTGTAATTTAGTGTTTTTTTATTTGTACTTTAGATAATTTTATTTAATTGTAATTAATTGTATTTAATTTAGGTAATTAATTTAATTTTAGTGTAGTGTTAGGTGTAATTGTAACTTAGGTTAGGTTTTATTTTACAGGTAAATTTGTCTTTATTTTAACTAGGTAGTTATTAAATAGTTAATAACTATTTAATAACTATTTTACTTAGTTAAAATAAATACAAAGTTGCTTGTAAAATAAAAATAAACCCTAAGCTAGCTACATTGTAACTATTAGTTATATTGTAGCTAGCTTAGGGTTTATTTTATAGGTAAGTATTTAGTTTTAAATAGGAATAATTTAGTAAATTGTAGTAATTTTATTTAGATTTATTTTAATTATATTTAAGTTAGGAAGTGTTAGGGTTAGACTTAGGTATAGGATTTTTTAATAACTTTATTATCGTGGCGGCGACGTTGGGGGTGGCAGATTAGGGGTTAATAAATGTAGGTAGGATGCAGCGACATTGGGGGCGGCAGAGTAGGGGTTAATAAATAAAATGTAGGTGTCAGCGATGTTGGGGGCGGCAGATTAGGGGTTCATAAATATAATGTAGGCGGCGGCTGTGTCCAGAGCGGTATATCAGGGGTTATTAATATAATGCAGGTGTCGGCGATGTCGGGGGCAGCAGATTAGGGGTTAATAAGTGTAAGATTAGGGGTGTTTAGACTCTGGGTTTATGTTAGGGTGTTAGGTGTAGACATAAATGTATTTTCCCCATAGGAATCAAGGGGGCTGCGTTAGGAGTTTTACGCTGCTATTTTGCAGGTGTTAGGTTTTTTTTCAGCCGGCTCTCCCCCATTGATTCCTATGGAGAAATCGTGCACAAGCATGTTTTACCAGCTCACCGTTAATGTAAGCAGGGCTGGTATTGAGGTGAGATGTGGAGTAAAAGTTTGCAGTATGCTCACTTTTTTGAGGCTAACGCCGGTTTTGTAAAAACCTGTAATACCAGCGCTGTCTGTAAGTGAGCGGTGAGCATAAACTGCTCGTTAGCACCGCACTGCCTCTAACGCAAAACTCATAATCTAGGCATATGTATTTTACAAGATAATCATTTGAATTATTTAATAGTAAAAGAAAAAAAAGCTCAGAGATCCCATACACACTATTTAGAAATGACAAAATAAAGCTTGATATGCAAAGACAGAAACAATCTGCTCTTCATTCTGAAGAGCAAGGTCTTTTGAGCTGTCTACTGCAACCTCTCTCTCTTCTGTTCTTTTTGTCTCTTTCTGTAGTAACAAGATTAGTACTTAGCAAGAGCTTGCTAAAGCAACAGGACATTTACACTTCATTGATTCGTGTTCCAGCTGTTAGCTAGAAGCCCTCCTGGTGCAGCAGAAAAAGATTTTTCTTAAATTGACATAGTAAACAATTGTCCACTTCTATTAATACAAGGTCAATGTTAATTATCAGCCACACAACCTGACAATGTTGCTAAAACCGGTGGCTTCAATAAGTTTGTGATCATTTGCATGATGTATGCCAAGTCAAACATTTCTTGCTTATTTAAACAGCATCAGCACCGGCGTTCTAAACTGTAAAGGGATCAGATGTTTAGTAATTCCAGAAAAGAATAATAATCTAGCAAGGTGGAAAAATTAGACATTTACTTTCTCATTTTTTCTTTTCAGTATTGTGCAAACACAATTATTTTACGTTTTATAGTTGTTTTCTAAATTAAAAGCAGAATTTAATTCACCCTTTCTTTTAGAGGTCTTAAAGGGATATTAAACCAAATTTTTCAAATAGAGCATGCAATTTTAAACAACTTTCTAATTTACTCCTATTATCAAACTTTTCTTTGTTCTCTTGCAATCTTTTTTTTAAAAAAGCAGGAATGTAAAGTTTAGGAGCCGGCCCATTTTTAGTTTAATCCTGGGTTAAGCTTGCTTATTGGTGGCTAAATGTAGCCACCAATAAGTAAGCGCTATCCAGGACGATGAACCTAAAATGGGCCAGCTCCTAAGCTTTACATTCCTGCTTTTTAAATAAAGATAACAAAAGAATAAGGAAACATTTATAATAGGAGTACATTAGAAAGTTGCTTAGAATTGCATACTCTCGGGCTGATTTAGCATGCGCTGTTGGCATTTAACATTGCCCAAGCATTTCTGGTGAAATGCTTGTGAAATGCCCCCCCCCCTGCACATTCATCCCAATTGTGGTGGCGGATGAGTTAAGGAGCAGCGGTCTTACGACTGCTACTTCTTAACTTATTTTTCCAGTGAGCCAGGAAACATTGGGCAGTGCAAACAGCATTGGCTGCTTGATAAATCTCCCCCTCTATCCGAATCATGAAAGAAAAAAATCTGGGTTTAGTATCCCTTTAACGATCTAAAGCCCTCCTCTCTGGCAAGATTATTGAAATAAACTTATCAGTACCACAATGTTAGGAAGGCAAATGTTAGCTTGAGAGGTGTTCACCTCATTATGCAGACTTTTAGATGTGATGGGGACAAACATACATTGCTATATAAAGCTAAAAAATACATGAAACTAAGGCCTCTAGTTATCAAGCCGTCAACCTCAAATACGCTGGAATTCCGCAGCGTATTTGTTGCGAGGCTGATTCGCCTAAGTTATCAAGCCCTGCTGCCCAGCAAAAGTAGAATATAGTGACGTAAGCTTCGACCTGCCGGACTCAGTCCGACACAGATCGATTCTTACATCACTCCAGATGTTCCGAATGCAAGTTCGGCACAATCTGACTACTTTTGGTAGTTATCAAATGACTAGCAGGTATGCTTTGCACTTTTCCGGCCCAGCGTACCTGGTTTTTAGTCCGCCGCCCTGGAGGCGGCAGATCCCATAGGAATCAATGGAAGTCTGAACATAGCGAAAGCTCATGTTCGCTGCTGCCCGACATCCCATTGATTCCTATGGGAAGTGTGTACACCTAACACCTTAACATGTACCCCGAGTCTAAACACCCCTAATCTGCCCCCCCCTACACCGCCGCAGCGAAATAAATGTATTACGCCCTAAACCGCCACTCCCAGAGCCCACCGCCACCCTAATAAACTTATTAACCCCTAAACCGCCGCTCCCGGGGCCCACCGCCACTCTAATAAACTTATTAACCCCTAAACTGCCGCTCCCGGACCCCGCCGCCACCTACATAATACCTATTAACCCCTATCCTGCCCCCTATACTGCCGCCACCTATAATACATTTATTAACCCCTATCCTGCCCCCCCTATACCGCCGCCATCTATATTAAACTAATTAACCCCTAAACCTAAGTCTAACCCTAACCCTAACACCCCCCTAACTTAAATATTATTTTAATAAATCTAAATAAAATTACTATTATTAACTAAATTAATCCTAGTTAAAATAAAGACAAATTTACCTGTAAAAACTAACCTAAGTTACAATTACACCTAACACTACACTAATGTTGGGGGGGTTGTATTTTTTTTAACATGCAAAAGAGCTGAATACTTTCGGGCATGCCCCGCAAAAGGCCCTTTTGAAGGCTGGTAAGGTAATAGAGCTGTTAACTTTCATAATTTAGAATAGGGTAGGGCATTTTTTTTATTTTGGAGGGCTTTGTTATTTTATTAGGGGGCTTAGATTAGGTGTAATTAGCTTAAAAATCTTGTAATTTTTTTATTTTTTGTAACTTAGTTTTTTTTTTTTTTTTGTACTTTAGTTGGTTTTTTTAATTGTATTTAATTGTAGGGATTTGTAGTTAATTAATTTAATTTATTTAATGATAGTGTAGTGTTAGGTTTAATTGTAACTTAGGTTAGGATTTATTTTACAGGTAATTTTGTATTTCTTTTAGCTAGGTAGTTATTAAATAGTTAATAACTATTTAATAACTATTCTACTTAGTTAAAATAAATACAAAGTTACCTGTAAAATAAATATAAATCCTAAAATAGCTACAATGTAATTATTAATTACATTGTAGCTATCTTAGGGTTTATTTTACAGGTAAGTATTTAGTTTTAATTAGGAATAATTTAGTTAATGATAGTGTAGTGTTAGGTATAATTGTAACTTAGGTTAGTTTTAATTTTACAGGTAAATTTGACTTTTTTTAACTAGGTAGCTATTAAATAGTTAATAACTATTTAATAGCTATTGTGCCTAGTTAAAATAAATTCAAATTTGCCTGTGAAATAAAAATAAATCCTAAAATAGCTACAATATAATTATTAATAATATTGTAGCTATCTTAGGGTTTATTTTATAGGCAAGTATTTAGTTTTAAATAGGAATAACTAATTTAATAAGAGTGATATTTATTTAGATTTATTTAATTAATATTTAAGTTAGGGGGTGTTAAGGTTAGGGTTAGACTTAGGTTTAGGGGTTAATAATTTTATTATAGGTTGCGGCGGTATAGGGGAGCTGGATAGGGGTTAATAAATTTATTATAGGTGACGGCGGTGTAGGGGGGCAGGATAGGGGTTAATAGGTATTATGTAGGTGGCGGCGGGGTCCGGGAGCGGCGGTTTAGGGGTTAATCAGTTTATTATAGTTGCAGCGGGGTCCGGGAGTGGCGGTTTAGGGGTTAATAACTTTAATTAGTTGTGGGGGGCTCCGAGGGCGCCGGTATAGGAGGTAGAACAGTGTAGTTTAGTGTGGGTGCTTAGTGACAGCTTATCAATAAAGCTGGGAGAAAGCCGAAGAGCAGCGAGATCGGATGAGTGATAACTATCACAGTCCGCTGCTCATCCCCCCCATACTTGGTGCGCGGCTTTTTCACAGATTTTTTGATAACTTTGGCGAGCTTATTCAGGTCCGTGGCGGCGATGGTAGGCGAGCATAGGCCGGCGTATTGGGGCCGGCGAAGGCAGGTAAGTAGACACGTTGATAACTAGAGGCCTAAATATTGTTTATGTGATTTTTCTCCTGTGAGTTTTTGATCATCAGCCCCTCAGTCAACAATGGTCTCCCACAACATCCGAGTAATTCTCCTGCTCCAAATAAGGATGTAGGGTATGACTGGAACATACATGCATATGCCTGCTGCTGACTGGATAAACAGCGTATCTGTATTTGAAGTATGTTAGATGCAGAGGTTAAACATAAAATGAAATAACATTTTATTTATACCCTAGAATGTGCCTTTAGATACAAACGAACATGCTAATGTATCTTTGTGTATTAATTTGATTCAGTTACCAGATGCAAGATTTAATTAGTACAAATCAAATTGCTTCAGGTATTTAATGAAATAATTAAACATTTCGGGTACTTCGAATTGCTCACATGTATATATATATATATAATTTTAACTTCCCCATAATGCCACTGATTGGGTGTAGTTACCCAAGAACACAGGAGATTGCTATGGAAATTAGGAATATCTGCCATAACAAACAATTCTAATAAAACTTTAAAACCCCCTTTGAATTCCTAATATTACAGGAAAAATATAGTTGATTGATGTGAAGAAAACAATTACCCAGGACCTGTTTTGAGGAAAAAAGTCTTATCAGACAGTTGTGAGATTTGAGGGGTCTTCCCCTGAGAATTTTTATTGTTTTCAAGGGTTTAATCAAAGTGTTCATGGTTGGTTGAAACACTTTGAGGCCCATTTATCAAGCTCCGTATGGAGCTTGAGGTCCCGTGTCTGAAGACTCACCAGAAACACAAGTTATGGAGCAGCGGTCTAAAGACCGCTGCTCCATAACCCTGTCCATCTGCTCTGATGAGGCGGACAGGAATCACCACAATTCAACCCGATCGAGTACGATCAGGTTGATTGACACCTCCCTGCTGGCGGCCCATTGGCTGCGAGTCTGCAGGGGGCGGCATTGCACCAGCAGCTCTTGTGAGCTGCTGGTGCAATGCTGAATACGGAGAGCGTATTGCTCTCCGCATTCAGCGATGTCTGTCAGATCTGATCCGCACTGTCAGATCAGGTCCGACAGAAATTTGATAATTCGGCCTCATAGAATTAACCTTACCAAGGGTTAGATTACAAGAGGAGCTAAATCATTTTTTTGCTCGTTCACAAACACCACTAAAAGTAAATGTTTAGTGCGGGTGGGTTATTGCATGTATTATAAGTTAAACATGCTTAATTCTGGACTTTTGATATTGCAACGGCGTTAACTTCTTCTCGCTTTAGACTTCAATGGAGCACACTTTAAAAAATAAAAACCTAACACTTATTACTCATGCGCTAACCCAACACGTTAAACATAAATCGCCAAACCCAAAGGTAGTTGAGAGTATGTTACATTCCAATGTTCTTCACATAGGAGAAAATGTTCTTTTAATTTTTAAATATATATTTCTAAATAAATCCCCTTTGGTTTGTTGGTAATTGTGAAACATTTTGTTTTTCAATTATGAAATCAACAGATTAACAACACAAATAACAATTTAGTCAACTTTTGTTTTTAAGAGATAAAGATTATGAACCTCAGGGTACTAACAGCAAAAACATTTTGTGATTGTGATCACTGCAAAAATATAACACATTGACAATACCAGGTAACACTCAGAGATTGTTATCTGTTGAACTATCTAATGTATTATGCATATGTAGTATTATGGAAGATGCAGCAATGAACTAAAAGTGAATTTCTGCCCTCTAATAGTAACCTTTAATCTTTTAACTTCTGGACATCTGTTAATGTCACACATTCCTGGACTTTTTTGGCCATGTTGACAAATACACATATCCATATGGTCTAAAGATCTGTGTGCATTCTGCTAATTTTAGAAAATATAATAAGTGGTTAAAGATGACGCCCAAAACACCCGATTGTTAAGCCTGCACCTAATGTGTACTGCTAAAGAAGGTACATATAACCCCTTGGCTGCCAGAGAGTCGTATTTTATTGTAAATACATCTGTTGCATCATTATCTGGCAAACAAAATATTAACAACTTTAATTGCTCAGGCTAAACACTATCACACAGCAGTATAATACCGACCCATCATAAGAGAACTAAGCCTATTGCTCTGTTGATGCTGACAGATTAAAACAAGTGATGTGGCCAACTCAGTGTCAGTCTGTCCTCAGCCTACCTCATCTCATCTCTTCCTGAAAAGTCTTATGTCAAGCATTCAGAAGCCATGTAGCTTCCAATCCAGATGTATCAGTGCCTGACACTAATACCTCTGCCGAATTAGCCTCTATGTGTTGATGAAACATTTCTTGAATTATTTTTTGTGTGCCATACAGTTTACATTTTACTTTCTGTAGGATTTTAGTATTAATGACTTCACATTGTTAAAAGCAGTAATTTAATTTGTGTTAATTTAAGTTGCACAAATCTATCAACATTGTAATAGTTTTTTATTATCTCACCTTTCTGGGGTTTTCTTGTGGAATGTGTTTGTGATTTATCTATATTATCTTCAAGTCTAAAATAAAAGTTTTCCTTCAAATATGTAATTTGAATACATTTTCATAAAAGGGGACAAGAATATAAAAATGTATTTAAAAATGTTCTCTCCTGAAAATTAAAAAACAATAATGCTAAACTGAGTTTGCAGAAAAAGGGTTAAAGGAACAGTCTACGCAAGAGTTTTTATTGTTAAAAAGATAAATAATTCCTAATATACTTTTTACCTCTGTGATTGCCGTGTATCTAAACCCTCGTCAGACTGCCCCCTTATTTCAGTTCTTTTGACAGACTTGCATTTTAGCCAATCAGTGCTGATTCCTAGATAACTCCACGGTGGCGTTAGCACAATGTTATCTATATGGCACACACAAACTAACGCCCTCTAGTTGTGAAAAAAATGACAAAATTCATTCAGATAAGAGGCGGCCTTCAAGGGCTTAGAAATGAGCATATGAGCCTACCTAAGTTTAGCTTTCAACTAAGAACACAAAGAGAAGAAAGCAAAATTGATGATACAAGTAAATTGGAAAGTTGTTTAAAATGACATGCCCTATCTGAATCATGAAAGTTTATTTTTGACTAGATTGTCCCTTTACGTAAAGTTGCTTAAACTTATATTACCAAGTAATGCATTCTGCATATGTAAAGATACCAGTTTAACACACACACGCACACATATATAAATATATTTATTTAAATTAACAAATTCAACATATGTATAATATGTAAAATGTGTGCATTTCTGTTCCGTTCTGTAGATAGAGTTAATTAGTTACACAAACTTTCATCCACTGGAAAAGATATCCTGAATGTATTTACTTTTTTTATCTCTGGCACCATTCTGTTCCTTATAGAGTCACATGTATACACATTGTTTTCTGGACTCTGTATTGTGATTCATGGCTTCCGTCCAACTTCCATTCCACTGCTCAGTAGAATATTGCAATTTTATAAAAGAACAAAATAGCTGCCAATCTTTGTGGCATTCTGCATCAAAGGATATTTATCTCATTTGAAATAAATATCCCTTCTTTCTATGTCATTTTTCTGGACTGATTCATCAACCAGAATAAGGGATTGCTTGAGGAATATGTTCCACAAAATAACAAGGAATTGTGTTTTACCGTATTTACTTCAAGTGAGGCAAATATCACCCTTTAATCAATACATCCCTTTGATTTCATCTTCAGACGTATTTACTGTGTCTTCAGAATCAGAAAGTCCTAAATACAAATATAAACTCAAGATGAGTGAATATTTTGCATTTAAGGCAAAAAACGTCATGGCTATATAAACCTAGTAACAGGTTTATGTTACATATGGTGATTGTACATTTAGGACTAGATTACAGGTAGAGCGCTAAATTATCGCGCCCCCGCAAACTAGCAAATTTGATGTTTGCGGGTGTGTGATAATTTACCAGCCATTACAAGTGGCTGGTTATTGCTACCGCGAGCTCACAGTAGCAATTAGCGCTCAGAAAATTAACCAGAAATCAGATCTCTGGTTAATCTGCTAAAAGTGCCCCAAATGCCCTCAAAATAGAGGGCATTATAGTTTTTTATTACAAAAAAATGTAGCATCAGAACGAGGCTTCCATTGGAACCTATGGAAGTGCAATCTCATGAGTGCAATGCTTCCCAGCAATGTGAACACAAGCTTGCGTTCGCATTGCTGTTAACTTGTAATACCACATTAGCGTGCGCTGGTATTACAAAGTGGAGCGCTAATAGCACTTTCTTGAAAGCAATATTTAGCACTCCACTTGTAATCTGGCCCTTATTGCTTTTCCTTTCACCATACAATAACAGCTTTCAATTAATGAAGTGATCACTTGACTTATTAAACAATAAGGGATTTTTTTAAATATGACTTTAAAGGAGCTCTGCACATGTGCCAAAAGCTGCTGAAGGTAAGCAGCTGAAGATGTACAAAGACAGAAGAGCTAGAATTTGGGGATGACGTTTCAGATGCAATACATGTTTCTTGGCAAGACTGAAGAATCAACTGAATGCTATTTATGGTGATTTTCGGGGGGACAATGGGTGGAGAATCTGTAGGGTGAAAAGACATAAATAAGCTAGAGGGTTCCTTGGGTGTGGTGTGTCCTTGCAGTAGGAGCACTGGATAGGGATCAATGTTGCAAGGTTATTAAAGATCTGCACAGGCATCATGGGTTGGGAGATCTACCCACTGTCTATCTCCCAGCCTCTCCAGGGACTGCCCTGACTCTGCCTTCCGTACATCCTGCTTCCTGACTCCGTAGCCCTGCTGCTCCTGTCATTGCCCCACCTCCCACAAATATCTCTCACCTTCCTGTCCCGGAGTACAATAACTACCACCATAGGACACAAATGGCATTTAGTGTACAGAAACTAGTATAAATTAAAGGGATGTAGAAAGTGATATTTGTTTTTAGAAATGTGTAAATATTAAAACTGTTATCTAATTATACAGAGTTTTCCTTCTAAATAAGAATAAAAAGGTTATACTAAAACACAATGCCTGCCTTCCTCTGGATTTATAACTTTGTGTGTGTATATTCTTCCTCATGCAGTGATGGTTTACTGGCCTAACATATAAATGATATGTGCAGTGTTGTAGCGAATATTGCAAAATCAGCAAACACTACTTACCCTGATAGCACATGAAGTTTAAGCCATGAAAGCTGTCATGATATTTCAGAATCTTCAGCAGCTAATGAACAAAACAAACAACTTACTGCTGGTATGATGCAGATTTAACAGTCACGCTTTTACTTAACTCTCTTTGATTCTGATGCAGTAAACACATTATTTATAATCTTCTACCAAAAAGGAAATAACATGCACATCAAGGGAACTATTTGTATTTTGATAGGAGGGGAATGCAGACTGTTGTTACTAGCAGGACTCGGATCCTTCATTTCATTACATAGTTGTTTTCTTTTTATGTTATTCAATTGAATTTCCAAGGGCTACATTAACCACTTTACTTCCATAGTAGAAGACATTGACAACTGTAATTTCCTTTTATTCGGTCCATTAACATTTTCTCCATTGTAAAAAAAAATAAAAAAAAATTGAATAGACAAATCAAGTAAAATGATTTTAGTCAATAACAATTTTTTTATATTTATTTTTCTGGTGAATGTTTCAATCAATTGGTTAAAGATGGAATGTTATTTACAATTGAGCAACAAACATTCAGCACTATTGCTTGCACACCATTGTTGTACTTTCATTATATCAAGTCTGACATTCAAGCATATAATGCAACAATTGAAAATATGAATATTAAAATGTCATAGCAGTTACTACAAACTGTACTAAAAAAGGAAGAACAAAATTCATACACACATTCAAATGAAATAAGCTCAAAGGATACAGAAGTGTCACCAAACAAAATTGAAATGTTCTGCAGAGTAAAACAGATATAACAAAATAAAACACAATAGTGTAAATCTTTATATCTGTCAAAAATTAATAAAAATGTATGATTTATTCTGATTAAACAAATTAAGTAATATTTATGCTGCATTGGCTTGTGAGATTAAGAGTCCAATTCTACAAAGTTTTTCACTTAGATGAGGTTATCTAAAACAGTGATGGTCAACTCTCTAATACATGAGGACCATATATCAACATTTTAGAAGCCTTGAGGGGAACATATGCGTTTTATGGCGATGAAAAACCGAAATATTAATATATTTACTATTACTGTCTACATTTTTAATTCATCCATTTCATTAGGTCATATAAGATAATGCAGAGGAACACAAGTTGGTCATCACTGATCTAAATAGATCCATTAGGGCCTACAAGATCCCTTAGGATATTCTAGAAAAGCAAATTTTACTATCTCTCAAAGGAGCGTTCCTTGCATTTCAGGTAAAACAAAGACAATTTTAGGATATTGTAGCACTACTGCATAACATGAGAGTTTCACAGATGTGCCAGGATTTGAACCTGGGACTCCTGATTCACAGTCTGCTTTTCTGTTCCTGCACCAATAGAGGGCTTTGTGTTCTCTTCAAGTTTTTGGAGACCTGGTACCTATAGTGAATTGCTCTCTGGCTCCACCTGCTTGTCAGCTGCAGGTTGTTTTGCAATCAGCTCTCCTATAAAAGGCTGCTTCACAATCCACTTCCTGCCCTGAAATAGTGGTTCATCTTGCTTCTGTTGTTAGTGCCTCTGACCTTGCCTGAATTTCCTGTTTGGTTTCTGAATCCGGCTTGTTCTCTGACTACCCTTTTGGATCTCCTTTGGTTTTGACGTAAGATTAGACTGCTTTTCTGTTTACCGAACTTGGCCTTGTACCCTGTCTATTCTTTCTGATTCTCCCTGGATTTGTTGACTGTTCTGACTGCTCTCAGGTATTTGACCCTTGGCTTGTCTCCGGGCTATCCCCTCTCTACCAGCCTGTCTTTGCTTCCTGTGGCATCATCATGCTTCTCTTGCATCCTGTTTCCTGCTTGCCAAGTTCCTATATCCAGTGCATGTACCCAAGTGCTGCTATTGATATCTGCAAAGTACCAGTCATCTGCCCCTGCATCCAAACTCTGCCAAGTTCCAGTATCCTGTACCTGTGCCAAATTCTGCAGAAGATTTCTGTCACATGCCTGACTCCAGCTTCTGTGTCCAAATATAGAATCTGCATAGAGTCTCTGCTACCAGTGTTCCAGTATCCACACCCTGCAGTGGGCCTTGCCAAGCATCTGTGTCCGGCTCCTGTCCTTGCCTCAAGTGGGCACCTCCTGTTTCAGCCTCCAGTGACACTCCTGTTCCTGGCCCTATTGTGGGCATTACCTCAGACTCCAGTTCTGGTGTGGGCACGCCTGCTCACCTAATCCTGTTTCTAGCCTCCAAATCTCCAGTTCCAGTACAATAAACTTGTTTGCTTGTCTGTTACTAAACCATGCCTAAAAGGGGTAATTTCCTTAAAGAAGCACATACCGCTAGCCCCTTTCAATATATCAGAACGTCCTAAGCCTGCAACTACCTCACATTAGCTCCATACATCCGAACCTGCTCAGCCGAGTGTGACAGAGAGTTTTGTTACATTTACATTGTGCTTTATATTTTTTTTTTTTTTTTATTTATTATGTTTTCATTTTACATAAAATAAAGTGTACAATTCCAGGCATTCGTTATACATTTTGCATATCAGTTTCCATGCCCATTTGCAGTAATATTTCAGAACAAACCAAAATACTAAACAGCTAACTAACTTAGCAATCCCCAATAGTTCCATACTGCATCTAAATATTGTTGCTCTAAACAACAAGGTCAAACCATGTTATCTATAGGTCTAAGCAGATCCACTCACCCAAAGACGCTAGACACTGTCTGGTTCTTCCCAGGTCCCCCCGGCCAGGGGAGGAGGAGCAGCCCCCGTCCTCAGCAGTGAGTATTGTACCTCCGTGAGATATGTGTTTGTATTTGTGCATTAGCGCTGTGGGTGTATGTTTTCCCATAAGAATTTAGCATCCAGAAAGAAAGGGAGCTTATTCCGTTTCAAAAACCCATACTCCTCCAAGCCAATGAGCTCTGTCGTCCTGTCAATCCACATCTCCGCGGTTGGAGATGATGAAGATTTCCACGCCCGAGCTATTAAGGAGCGGGCCCCATTGAGCCCAATTTGTACTATGAGGGATCTTAGCTTGCATGAGATGTGGGTGGTGTCATTTAGTAATGCTATTCTGGGGGTGAGCCTAAATGTGTCTCCCGCTAACCTCTGCAAGTGGGTTTCTACCGCTTTCCACAAGTCTTTTATCAGGGGACAGTCCCACCACATGTGAATTAGGCTACCCTGCTCGCCACAGCCCCTCCAACACATTCGCGAAGAGTCGGGGTATATTGTATTCAACCTAGTCGGTGTTAAATACCAACTAGATAATATTTTGTAATTCATCTCCAGTATCTGTGGAGAGGTAGAAGATTGTTTTGATCTTTGGAATATAATGCGCCAAGCGTCATTGTCAATGTCAGTGTGAAGTTCGTGTGCCCATTTTGTGGTGTAGCTTGGTAGAATAGAGTATTGGGGGTCTATTAGAAGTCGCCGGGATATCGACAAGGGGCTCTGGACTACTGTCTCTCTGTCGCACAGTCGTTCAAAGGGAGTCATCAAGCGAATAAACTCCTTTCTATGGGGGGAGGTTTGTAAAAAATGTTGGAGTTGTGCATATTTAAGCCAGTGTGTATAGCGTCCATCTGCAATAGTCTCCAGTCTATCTCTATCTTTTAGTTTCCCATCTTCTAAAAATCTGCAGAGTGGGATGGTGTAGCCCCACTCCTTAAGTCTTCTGAAACCTTTGTCAAAGCCCCCTACCAGCTCGGTGTTAAGAACTATTGGGAACAGTGGAGATCTAATAGATGAGATATGGGGGTGTGAGGTTTTTATCTTGTCCCATTCTCTAAAAAAGTGTTTATGTATGTCTAAGTGCCCACATTGTGAAGGTCTCAGGTCTGCGGGGACCCAACATAGTGCTCTCACGAACGGGACTTGTAAAATATGAGAATCTATAGATACCCAGGCCTTGTGAGCTGTCGAACCATGCCAGTCTAGAATTCTCTGAAGGGTCACTGCACTATAATATTCCTCTATCTTTGGTAACCCTATGCCACCCGTGACCGCAGACCTGTAAAGAGTGTTTCTATTTACTCTTTGCTTGAACCTACCCCACACGTAGGCATTCATATTTCCCTGTAACTGCGTTAGGTACCAGGAAGGAAGGTGGATTGGTAAGGCCTGAAAGATATAGAGTTCTAGGTAATATCTTCATTTTGACGGAGTGTACCCTACCCAACCACGAAAGTGTTTTGTTTCCCCAGGTATTGAGGTCTTTTAATGTGGTGTGAAGCAGTGATTCATAGTTTTTCTTAAAAAGGGTGGGAGAGTGTGGGGAGAGATGGATACCCAGGTATTTGATTGAGTCTGTCTGCAAGTGCAGAGGGCAAATCCTTGCAAGGTTGCGGAATTCCGCCACACTAAGTGATATGTTCAAAACTTCTGATTTAGTTTGGTTTACTGAGAAGTTCGAGAATGTGCCGAATCTCCCGATCTCGCGTAAAATCTCTGGGATGGTTCTTTTAGGGGAGGATACCGAGAAAAGGACATCGTCCGCGTACATAGCTATCTTAAATTCGTTGGGGCCTATAATTATACCTTTTATCTCCTCATTGGCGCGTATGTGTGAGGCAAAAACCTCCATTGTTAAGATAAATAAGATAGGGGAGAGAGGGCAACCCTGCCGCGTACCGTTCCTGATAGGGAAAGGATCTGAAAGCATGCCATTTACTCTAACTCTGGCGCTCGGGCATGTGTAGAGGCTACTTACTCTATCTATCATTTTGGTTCCAAATCCGAAAGTCTCTAATGTTTTATTGAGGAAGTGCCAATTTGTCCTATCGAACGCTTTTTCTGCATCCGTCGTCATTATAACCGCTGGGATATTGTGATATTTTGCATAAGCTGATAGTGTCAACGCTCTTATTGTATTGTCCCGTGCTTCACGACGTGGGGTAAAGCCTACCTGGTCTAGATGTATAATTTCATTTAATACTGTATTTATGCGGTTGGCTAAAATTTTGCTAAATATCTTAATGTCCGAATTGAGCAGGGAAATAGGTCTATAACTGCCTGGTTGTTCTTGTGGTTTATCCGCTTTTAATATAACCGAAATGTGTGCAGTCAACATGTCAGGTGAAAATTTTAAATTATTATCTATAGCCTGGAACAAGGTCAAGAGGTGAGGGGCCAACAAATGCTTGAAGGACTTGTAATATGCGTTCGTGAACCCGTCCGGGCCCGGACTTTTGCCTATTGGAAGTTGGGAGATTACTGTCAGGATTTCCTTTAAAGAGATTGGCAGGTCCAGGGACTCTCTCTGAGCCGTTGTTAGGGGGTTTAAACTGGCTGCCTGGATGTAATGTTGCATCTCCTCAAGATGAGCCTGAGAGTCTGTCTGTTCCAGGTTGTAGAGGTGGGCATAAAAGTCCCTAAAGCTGTCCGCTATCTCCTTACTATCATACGTGTCAGCCCCACCTGGTTTTTGTAATTTATGTATATGGGTCTGTCTAGTTCTATTCTTTAATGCCCTGGCTAACAAAGATCCCACTCTATTGCCCTCATAGAAGTAGGTTTTTTTCAATTTGAGGGCTACCCTTTGAGCCTCCTTCACGAGTATTTTATTAAGATCCGTTCTAGTGGTAGTTATCAGGGATAAAAGAGCTGGGTCCTTCGGCCTCTGCTTATGTTCTAACTCTAAATTGTGTAATCTAGCGAACAGAGCATCCTTTGCAGCATTCTGTGTTTTTTTGAGGTAGACTGTATGTTTAATGCATTCTCCGCATATGACCGCCTTATGTGCCTCCCATAAAGTGAGTGGCGATGTGTCTGCATTTGTGTTAAGCTTGAAGTAGTCAGTTATTGATGTAGTCAGAGAATTATAGGTTGGTGGGTGGCGGAGGAGGTATTCATCTATTCTCCATATGAATGGATTAACTGGGGCTTCTGGCCATCGTAAGGAAATAGAGACTGCTGAGTGGTCAGTCCATGTCGTTGGTTGGATGTCTGAGTCCACTATAAGGGATAAACTAGATTGATCAACGTAGAGATAGTCTAACCTTGAGTATGAAGCCCATGGGTGGGAATAGAATGTATAATTCCTTTGCAAAGGGTGTTGTATCCTCCAAACATCTATTAAGCCTAACTGTCTAAAACATTTAAACACTGAGTCTGGGGGTCTATGGGCTGTGTTAGTGTTTGGGGAGGTCGTGTCTAACCGTGGATCCATAGTTACATTGAGATCGCCACCCAGAAGTAATATGCCTTTCCTATGTTCCGCAACCATTGCAAGCAGTCTCTTAAAAAAGGGTGTCCTGCTAGAGTTAGGAGCATATATATTTACAAAGGTCACAGGTCTATTATACAGCAAGCCCGTCACTATAAGTATTCTGCCCTCTTTATCTCCTACCGTTTTAAATAGCTGGAATGGTGTGCTACGGTGTATTAAGATGCCCACCCCATTTTTCTTTTTATCATTGGAGTTAAAGTACCCTGTCGGGAAGTCCCTGGAGGAAAACCTGGGTTCTGATTTTTTAGAGAAGTGGGTTTCCTGTATAAATATGACAGAACTTTTTTGTCTTGTGAACCATCGCAATGCAATGGATCTCTTGTGGGGGGAGTTAAGTCCCTTAGTGTTCTGGGTTACTATATGTAAGGTTCTATGCATAGTGTCTAAACCAGTGTGTGTGTGTAGTCTTACCTTGCAGTGTCAAGTAGCTTCCCAGAGACGGCTGCACTCCCCCCCAGCCCAGAGGACCAGGAAAGACCCCCAGTGATAATAAGAAGTGGCGTCTGCTACTGCGAAGTTGTATCTGTGAATGAACCAATAGGGATGCGTGAATACATATTAACTTATTAACAATGAAAATAACAATAAACTTATCTTTAAATATCCATTCTAACTCAAACTGAGGCCATATTACGGCCAGTCGCATTTGACTATGAGTAGGGGAAGGCAGCAATCTAACTGCTGCTGCTATCCCTGCCGAGTTCAATATGCTTATACATACATATATCCAGAGTTTGTGAGCTAGATGTTGCTTTCTCCGTTATGAATCTGTTTGAGGGAAAGTAAAAGAACAAATAATAATATGCTTATCTTTAGAACTCAATTTTAACTCTAAGATTAAAATGACAAATTAGTCCCCATCACAGCCCATCACATTCAACTATAGGTGGGGGTAGATAGTGTTCTATCTGTTACTGTTAACCTCACCAAGTTCATTATATTTATACCCACAAATGTCCAGAGTTTGTGGGGTATCTGTTGCTTTCTTAGCTATGTACCTGTTTGGGGAAAAGAAAAGAACAACAAAGAGAAAGAAACAACAAAAAGGAAGTCTGTAGTTCAAATCAAGTACTTTCTTTCTTCTTTAGCCAGCACAAGGGATCCTACGGTCTGGTTTAAAGCCTGCCGTTGATAAAGAATCTAGGTTAAACAAAGGAAAGTCTCATAATGATAACCTTTTGTTTCTTCATGGTGGTGTTGCATTGTTGGGTTCTTTTTGAATAGGCCTCCTCGCTGGTAACTTAGATTTCCTCTGTACTGTGACCCATTTCTGTCTTTGTGCTTTTGGTTGTTGGCGTGGTGCCCTCTCTTCTTCATGATCCTTGTCTGGCTCGGCCGGGATCTTCGGTATTGGGATATTTAGAAGAGTGCAAAAGGTGTCTAAGTCTTCCAAGTCCTTATAGATAGCTTCTTTATTATCCTTTAATGCCCTCAGGGAGAAGGGGAAGCCCCAACGGTAAGGTATTCCCAGACCTCTCAAGTGTGCTGTCAGGAATCCCACTTCTCGACGTTTTGTTAAGGTGAGAGGGCTTAGGTCTGCATAAATTTGTAGGGGGGTGTCCAGAAACCGAACCGGGGACTTCCTCCTTGCCGCTGTTAAGATGTTCTCTTTGTCTTGGAAGTAATGGCATTTCAGGATGATGTCCCTGGGTGATGCAGAGGGTTGTGGTTTCGGCCTCAATGCTCTGTGAGCCCTATCTAGCCTTATGTCTGTGTCCGGATCAGCGTCCAGCAAAAAATGAAATAGATTCTGCAGATATTGTTGTAAGGCCGTAGGCACAATGGTTTCCGGGACTCCCCTTATTCTTAGGTTCTGTCTACGGCCCCGGTTGTCTAGGTCTTCTATTTGATTTTGCAGCTGGATGATCTCTGTGGTCTGGTGCTGGAGCTGTAAATTCATCAGATTTGTGGTTTCTGACAATTCTTCGGTGTGGTCCTCCAGTTGGACCACTCTGTTACCTAAATCCGTAATATCTTTTCTAACCTCAGCCAAGCCGTCTCTTATCAGCTGACTGACCTGTTGCATGAAGTTTGAGAAGTCCTCTTTAGAGGGTAATGCCTTCAGATCTGCTCTGGTAAGTGGAAACTCTTCTTCTTGTTGTATATCCGCAGAACAGACCCCCTCCTCCTCCATATCCGAAGAGGGTGAGCTTGGTGTTGCGACGCTGGGCACGGGCACAGCTTTAAAAAAAGAGTTCATTTTAGAGCTTGAGGAGTTTGTAGCCTTTTGTGCTTTGTCTGGCTTCTGCTGTCTTCTGGATGCCATGTTAAAAGAGGTATGTGAAAGAGGTATGTGAAATGAACTATGGCTCTGTGCCTGACTGTAGGCTGTCTTGAATTATAATATTAATTTATCAGGCTCACTATATATTCTCAATAGATCTGCCTTCTTGGAGAAGAATAATTGGTAGGTTAAGGGCTATACACCCTGTATAAAATCTGTGGGCTGACGTGGATAGTGGCTCTGCTGTGTAATGAAAACCTCTGCTCTATCCCCTGTAGGGCTGCAAAGTTATGTCTGTTGTGACACAGCAGGTTTTAGCAGGCTATAAGAAGTGAGCAGCAGTCTGTCTCCTATTGTTTCAGTACATCTAAACAGTTGTTGCGCCTCTGAACCTGTCTCTCCTATGTCCCCTAACACCTCTCAAGGATGCCCTTATGGTGACCCCTTTCCTTCAATTTCCCTCTCACAAAGCCCCTTTATATTTCAGAGTGTTGCGTGGCTTATGTAGCCTATTGTGATTAACGGCAGAGGCCTAACTCTCTCATCTCACGTCGCCCCTGTGTTTTTATGTGTCAGCTGAGTTGCCGGATCCTCCGATGAGCCGCTGGGTTAGTTCAGCTAAGGGACCAGCTGTGGAGTGAGCGGGCTTGTGTCTCCTCCTCTCCGCTCCCTTCTCCTTCTGCAAATGGCGGTTCGCGCCACCGGGATGAAATCTGTGTGTCTCGGCAGTGCCGGGGAGAGAGCGGTGTCCGAGAAAGGCTCCTCTTGCGATTTGGTAATGTGCCTCAGGGGTTCATAGCATAGTTCCCCCAAAAGATGTGCCTTTTTAGCCCTCTGGACCGTTGCTGTAGGTGTCGGCAGGGATTAGCTTCACGGAGCACTAAACTTTTGCGGCCATGCTGGTCTTTGGCCGGCTCCGCCCCTCGTGCTTTATATTTTAATTTAATTAAGACTGTATATTTTGTTCTTTAGGTTTTAGTTATTAAATGTTTCTATCGTAAGTTTGAAAGCATTAGACTTTATATATAGAAATATATTTAGAATTCATATTAGTAAAAACTCTTATTGTACTTTGGATGTTTCTAAACATCTTTAACAAATTATGGCCATGCTTTGTACACCAAAAACAAGTTGGGTCTGTGCTAAAAAGTGGATATAAGAAATGAGTGTCACCAATGGTAAAAAGATTAATATTCTAGTATCCAAAAGTATCCAAAATTGTATCATTCCTCCCCAGTGCTAAATTATTTCTGTAGTGCAGTTGAGATATTTGGTGATGTAGCTTTGCCACTTCTTTACACAAAAGAACAAAAGCACAACTCAAGACAGCATTTAATAAAATAATTTGTTCTCAAAGTAAAAAGGCTCTTACTAGAAATGACATATGTAAAAGCCCATTTAAAAGTCTTAAAAGGATTCCCTCTCCCTTGGTGGAAAGCATTCTGTGTGTCCTCTTTTTAGTATTCACTCAGCTACTCCAGAAGGCAGTTTGGAAAACATCAGTCCTTGTTTGAATCTTCCACACCAGATTACAGCTACCGTCTAAGGACAAAATACCTTATGCTTTTTTTTTTTGCTATAACGTGCAGATCGACTCAAATCTCTTTGGCAGTCAAGCAGCTAAAAATGCATTGTACATGTATATGTAGCTTTTATAAATGCCATTTTCCTTTGCATTCCTCCCAACATTTGCCAAACTGTGGTCGGTGGCCCACTCATGTTTTCTGGGACAATGTACAGGTTGTAGGCACAGCATAGATGTGCCATGGGTATGGCTGGGGCATGTTCTCAAAAAAACAGATGTCAAGAAGCTGTGTACGGGAAAGGGAACAGACCTCCCAACCTGTGACAATCCTGCAGGATCCAAAATGGTTGGGAGTTCTGTCTTTGTACTTTTTCTATGTGAAATGAGCCTGGCAGTTTTAGATAGTGGGCTGGACAAGTGTGTTCTTTAAGCTGGATAGATACATTCCTTGTGCATTCCTTGTGTATTTCTTAGATTATTTCATAACTCTCACTATTTACCTAAGTATTTTATTACATGCAGGTCTCATAAAGGATTCAATTCCCTAAAGTTATTTGCTCAGATGTGATTCTCTAAAAGAATCCATCATTGTTACGTGGTCCTTCACAGGATTCTCTAAAGTGGGTTTTGCTATATCTAGATGGTGTTTCCTGTATTTCTGGATGTGAGAAAGAGACAAACACAGTAAATTACAGCTTGACATAAGAGTTTTGCTGAGAAAAAAAAAAGTATTGTTTTCTGAGAGCTGCAAACTCTGGGCTAGATTACAAGTCGAGCGCTAAATTATTGTGCTCCCGCAAAAGGACTCACAGTAGCAATTAGAGCTTATTAAATTAACCAGAGTTCAGATCTCTGGTTAATTTTCTAAAAGTGCCCCAAATGCCATCAAAATCGAGGGCATTGTAGTTTTTTATAAAAAAAAAAATCTAACACTGTGTGTTCCCATAGACCTCAATGTAAATATATATGTATATTATTATTTACAAATATATTTATGTGTTAATATGTGTATATACTTGGATGATAAAGCAAAAAGAGGGCACCTCATAGTGTAGTATATCCCAGGTGGGTCTTAAACATATGTGGTAAATGAGCTTACCAGAATCAAATGCACCATACTATTACCGGTGCCAGCAGGCAGGCTAGCACGCAACAGTGGCTAGTACACTGGTCAGGAGATCCCCAAACTGTCAGGCGACTGGGTCTCGGCACTGCAACAAATTTGGGAAAGGCTCTAGGCACTCTCTCTGCCGAGACCCAGTCCCCTGACAGTTTGGGGATCTCCTGACCAGTGTACTAGCCACTGTTGAGTGCTAGCCTGCCTGCTGGCACCGGTCATAGTATGGTGCATTTGATTCTGGTAAGCTGATTTACCATATATGTTTAAGACCCACCTGGGATATACTACACTATGAGGTGCCCTCTTTTTGCTTTATCATCCTTGTAGATTATCTCTAACACCGGGTTCAAGCGGAGCAGCCTCCCGTCATGTTTACAACATTGTACAGTATCACAGATTAACATAGTTGGATATCCAACTGCTTCCTATGAAAAAGGAGCTTTGGTAATATTAACATTTCTTTCAATTAGTAACTGAGCGCACCTCCTAAGATCCCCTTCTGGGTTCTTTTCTTTTATGTGTATATACTTATTAACACATAAATATATATACAGTATCAGGATAGCACTCTTAAAACTGCTTATAATAATGCAGAGTAATATATATTGTGAATGCACGGAATAAGCGGTCCACTCCAATAGAACCCCACAGGATATCTAAACAATAATAATAATCCCCACAATCAAAAGAAGAAAATGAAAAAGAATGTGAAAATGTACACATGTATGCTAATTCAATAAGAAAAAGTTTAATCATTAATCAATATAAGTGCATAATCATAAAGCAGCATAGATGCACAAACTAAAAACATCTAGACTGGGCGTCCCCAGTCCCAATAGAAATCATAACATCAGAAAAACATTCATATAGTTTTAAAGACAATGGGGCATAGAAACAGCAGTTATGAAGCAGCAGTCACAAAGACCGCTGCTCCATAACCTGTCCGCCTGCTCTGAGCAGGCAGAGAGACATCGCCGGAAATCAACCCGATCGAGTACGATCAGGTTGATTGACACCCCCTGCTGGCGGCCGATTGGCCGCGAGTCAGCAGGGGACGGCGTTGCAACAGCAGCTCTTGTGAGCTGCTGGTGCAATGCTGAATACGGCGAGCGTATTGCTCGCTGTATTCAGCAAGGTCTGGCAGACCTGATCCGCACTGTCGGATCAAGTCCGCCAGACTTTCATAAATAGGGGACAATATCTGAAATCAATGTATGCTAGTGAGACGTCAGAAAAACATTCATATAGTTTTAAAGACAATATCTGAAATCAATGTATGCTAGCGAGGCACAAATGCAGTCTTTTTTTGAAAGCAAGAATGTCAGCCAACATAGAATGCAGTCCAGGATATAAATGGTGCAGTCCTTATCCCACTGGATATTGGCTGAGTTGAAGGGCATCTATGTTTTAGTTTGTGCATCTATGCTGCTTTATGATTATGCACTTATATTGATTAATGATTAAACTTTATTATTGAAATAGCATACATGTGTACATTTTCACATTCTTTTTCATTTTCTTCTTTTGAGTGCAGGGATTATTATAATTGTTTACATAAATATATATGTATATATTCATATATATTAAAAATATGCTGCCATCGCTGCACTACTTACCTCCTTCACTGCATCTGTGACGTCATCAGAACGAGGCTCCCATAAGAGCCTGTGGAAGCGGGCTCTTATGAGCGCAATACTTCCTAGCAATGCGAACGCGAGCTCCCGTTCGCATTGTGATTAACTTGTAATATCAGCGCATATTATTGTGCAATCATGCAAGCGATATTCAGCGCTCCACTTGTAATCCGGCCCTCTGTGTACAAACAAAAATTGTTTCAGGTGGATTAGGCTCAAAGTTATCAACTGTCATTTTTTATCTTTTTTGAGTAGAGCATGGAGTCAATAGTAATTTCTCTGTAGCTCCCCCTCTTATCTTCCTTTAAAGGAAATTAAACACAAGTAAGCTGCGAGATAATGTACATTCATATCTCATAAATTTTACAATGAATATTACAGCATTATTTTGTCAATTACCATACGGCTAGATTTAGAGTTCTGCGGCCAAAGGGGTGTGTTAGCTACGCGTGTATTTTTCCCCCCGCACCTTTTAAATACCGCTGGCATTTAGATTTCACAGAAGGGCTGCGTTAGGCTCCAAAAAGGGAGCGTAGAGCATAATTTACCCCCACTGCAACTCTCAATACCAGCGGTGCTTACGGACGCGGCCAGCTTCAAAAACTGTTCCGATCAGCCAATAGAATGCAAGCTCAATCTGATTGGCTGATTGGATCAGCCAATCGGATTGAACTTGAATCTGATTGGCTGATTCAATCAGCCAATCAGATTTTTCCTACCTTAATTCCGATTGGCTGATAGAATCCTATCAGCCAATCGGAAATTCGAGGGACGCCATCTTGGATGACGTCCCTTAAAGGAACCTTCATTTGTCGTTAGTCCGTCGGTGAAGAAGGATGGCTCCACGTCGGCTGCTTGAAGATGGACCCGCTCCGCGCCGGATGGAAGAAGATAGAAGATGCCGTTTGGATGAAGATGTCTGCCGGTCCGGATGTCCTCTTCTGCCCGGATAGGAGGAAGACTTTGGACCCTCTGGAGGAGCTCTTCTTGCTGGATACGATGAAGACTTCGGACCCTCTTCTGGACGGATCGGTAATACCCGGCGTGGTGAAGACAAGGTAGGGAGATCTTCAGGGGCTTAGTGTTACGTTTAATTAAGGGGGGTTTGGGTTAGATTAGGGGTATGTGGGTGGTGGGTTGTAATGTTGGGGGGAGGTATTGTATGTTTTTTTTCAGGCAAAAGAGCAGAATTCTTTGGGGCATGCCCCACAAAAGGTCCTTTTAAGGGCTGGTAAGGTAAAAGAGTTTTACAATTTATATTTTAGAATAGGGTAGGGCATTTTTTTATTTTGGGGAGCTTTGTTATTTTTTTAGGGGGCTTAGAGTAGGTGTAATTAGTTTAAAATTCTTGTAATCTTTTTTAATTTTTTTTTAATTTAGTGTTTGTTTTTTTTTGTAATTCAGTGTTTGTTTTTTTGTAATTTAGTTTAGTTGATTTAATTGTAGATAGTTTATTTAATTAATTTATTGATAGTGTAGTGTTAGGTTTAATTGTAACTTAGGTTAGGATTTATTTTACAGGTAATTTTGTATTTATTTTAACTAGGTAGCTATTAAATAGTTATTAACTATTTAATAGCTATTGTACCTGTTTAAAATAAATACAAAGTTGCCTGTAAAATAAATATAAATCCTAAAATAGCTACAATATAATTATTATTTATATTGTAGCTATATTAGGGTTTATTTTACAGGTAAGTATTTAGCTTTAAATAGGATTAATTTATTTAATAAGGATTATTTTATTTCGTTAGATAAAAATTATATTTAACTTAGGGGGGTGTTAGGGTTAGGTTTAGACTTAGCTTTAGGGGTTAATACATTTATTAGAGTAGCGGCGGTGAGGTCCGGTCGGCAGATTAGGGGTTAAGAAGTGTAGGTAGGTGGCAGCGACGTTGGGGGGGAAGATTAGGGGTTAATAAATATAATATAGGTGTCGGCATGTTAGGGGCAGCAGATTAAGGGTACATAGGGATAATGTAGGTGGTGGAGGTGTGCGGTCGGCAGATTAGGGGTTAAATATATTTAATAGAGTGGCAGCGATGTGGGGGGGCCTCGGTTTAGGGGTACATAGGTAGTTTATGGGTGTTAGTGTACTTTAGAGCACAGTAGTTAAGAGCTTTATGAACCGGCATTAGCCCAGAAAGCTCTTAACTCCTGGCTTTTCTCTGCGGCTGGAGTCTTGTCGTTAGAGTTCTAACGCTCACTTCAGCCAAGACTCTAAATACCGGCATTAGAAAGATCCCATTGAAAAGATAGGAAACGCAATTGGCGTAGGGGGATCTGCGGTATGGAAAAGTCGCGGCTGGAAAGTAAGAGTTAGACCCTTTCATGACTGACTCTAAATACCAGCGGGCGGCCAAAACCAGGGTTAGGAGCCCCTAACGCTGGTTTTGACAGCTAACGCAGAACTCTAAATCCAGGCGATATTGTTTTGTTTTTTTTCTTTTCATTGATTTCCCGGTCCGCCAGAACAAAATGACCCTTGCTAACCAATAACAAACTAGCTGCCCACTTCTTCCACTAGTTGGTTTAGTATGGATTCAGCTTAGATAATTAATAATAATGTATTAAACAGGTATTTAAGCAAACACACATATATACTTTTTAATCCCCATCTAATAGTGAAGTATAAATATATATTCATATGTACACAATAATATTCACTACTACAGCATGTATTACAGTATGCCCATTGTTGTTGCAAATAATGCTTTTCCTATCATGACTATTGATGCAAAACTGATAATCCACTTTGCTAGAATAAATGGCTACAAACATGGTGAGAGAACAAAAGTTCACAGAAAATTAGATAAGGGCATTAACACAGGCCTCCGAGGGAGAAAGTGAAACAAGCACAATTTTCAGATGTATTTTCCAGTAAAAGATAACAAAAGGAATAATGCAGCATGTTAAATACAATAATAATACGCTTTCAGTAATGAAATGTTTTACAGTATAAGTTGATAAAAATGATGAGCTTAATGGTAAATTAATACATGTGAATTAATACTGAAATGACATAATTCACAAAGTGTGAGTTATGTCAGAAAAAGGGTATGCTTCTATACACTGCTACATAGTTATCTCAAGTGTTAAGGAATTGGGTTGAATTATAAAATATAACTTTAATTATTTGTGTTTAAAAAGACAGCTTGTATGTGTTTTGTGTTTTGCTGTCCTCACTTAGGTTAAAAACACATCTCCTTTACATTTATATCCATCATTTATTTATTCTTAAGTTGGTTATTCCTGTAAGAACTATAGGTTATTGTGAAATCTTTAGTTAGTATTGAGTGTATTTTCTAAATAATTAATAGCCTTGTGTGTGGCTTTTCAGATAATACAATATGCTAGCTAAATATGTTGTCTAACAGGTTTGATAACCCTGTATATCCCTGTATATCCCTTGATATCCCTGTATATCCCTTATAGTTCAAATATATAGGTCTTCAAATATATAGGTCTCCAAAGCCCCTCTAAGGAAGGCTATGTGAAACGCTGAGAGGTTTCCAAATTTTAACCTGCTCTCCTACGTTAAAATATAAGTGAATCAGAATAATCGTTAGTTGGTGGTTTTCATAAGTTAAGAATAATCAGTGAGCTAACAAGTACAAGTGAAATATTTCAAGCTATGTGGCTATATATTAGTTAAAGGCACAAAAGTGTCAGTAAGCTTAAACCCTAAAAAGGTGGGAATGGTCCAGATTGTTAAATTGTTACAATGATACCGGTGTATGTAGCAAACAGCAAATAATGCTCTAACTAAGATAAAAGTAACAGTAGTATCAAGTTAGAAACTGCTCATATTAGACCAAGTTCTAAGTGATATTGCTAGTAACAACAGCCGCTCTTCTATTACAAATAACGGAGCTTGTGTAATTTTTATGTTCTTAAAGAAATACCTACTAAGCTAACAATAACCAGTGAGCTAACAACTACAAGTGAAATATTTCAAGCTATGTGGCTATATATTAGTTAAAGGCACAAAAGTGTCAGTAAGCTTAAACCCTAAAAAGGTGGGAATGGTCCAGATAGTTAATTGTTACAATGATACCGGTGTATGTAGCAAACAAACAATGCTTTAACTAAGATATAAGTAACAGTAGTAACAAGTTAGATACTGCTCATATTAGACCAAGCTCTAAGTGATATTGCTAGTAACAACAGCCGCTCTTCTAATACAAATAGCAGAGCTTGTCTAATTTTTATGTTCTTAAAGAAATACCTATTTATAAAGCACATTGAAACAACCTGGATAAGTTGGAAGCGGGGTTAATTACATTATATTTAACAGAGGAGCTGTCAGTGCAATACTGGCTTTCCTTATTCGTTGAAGCTACAAAACAGCAATAGATTGCAACTTAAAATTATACAAATGCAACTAGCCTCCCAAAAGTATCAATTTACGCTGCATTAATGATTTTGCCGTAGATGCCTGAATACATAAGGCTTTAATTTAAAAAACATATTTTTGGATCAAAACAGCAGCATATGAATGGTATTGTAACATGACCCAGACTTATGGTGCACTAAAAGTTGAGAATACTTAAATTCAAGCGTGATTCTTTCAGTTAACTTGCCAAACACAGGAATATAAATATATGATATAGAGCAAATTTAAAAACTTATGAATATATCAGCTCTTGATTTGTCATGGAGTTAAAAATATGCTGTTACTAATGAGAATTATCTTAAGAGGAAACTCTGAAAAAAACAAAAACAGTGCACAATCAGTATACAAAGCATACACTTCACTCAAGGTATATTGATATTACCATCCACCTTGGTAACCACATAAGCTATATCACTATTAGAATGCCACTATTAACAATTCTTTGGAGACCTATATATTTGAACTATAAGGGATATACAGGGATATCAAACCTGTTAGACAACATATTTAGCTAGCATATTGTATTATCTGACAAGCCACACACAAGGCTATTAATTATTTAGAAAATACACTCAATACTAACTAAAGATTTCACAATAACCTATAGTTCTTACAGGAATAACCAACTTAAGAATAAATAAATGATGGATATAAATGTAAAGGATATGTGTTTTTAACCTAAGTGAGGACAGCAAAACACAAAAAACATACAAACTGTCTTTTTAAACACAAATAATAACAGTTATATTTTATAATTCAACCCAATTCCTTAACACTTGAGATAACTATATAACAGTGTATAGAAGCATACCCTTTTTCTGACATAACTCACACTTTGTGAATTATGTCATTTCAGTATTAATTTGTATTACATGCTTAAGCACTGCTCCTATAGACTACCCACTTATTCAGCAAAGATTCTGACAAGGTATCTAGGGAGAAAACAGGTTCCCAAAAAAAAGGAATAATAATTATACTTCTTGTTTTTGTTCCTAACTTTTCAATTCCATTAATACAAGTGACCTCCTGTATTGGTAGACTGCTCTTAACTCCCTCACTTTGCTCCTGATGATCTAAAGCTCTCTGTGCTGGTGAGATTATTAAAAAATGCTTGCCAGTACTGATATTACCCTGGTGGCATGATCTTAAGCCACTTTTTACCCTGAAAACAGGATTTTATTCGCTAAGGGCTGTATACTACATTTTCGTATGAAAAGAGCACAATACAATTTGATTTTAAACATCATACAAAAGAAATAATTGAACCATTCAAAAAATAAGCAGGCAAAAATTGTATTGTTAAGGTGTATAAAAAAAATCGTAACAAAATTGTTCACAAAAAATGTATTTGATCAAAAATGTAAAATGTGTATGTAAAATGTGTATGGTCACACCTATCCTCAAAAAACTTTCTCTTGATCCAACCTCCCCATCCAACTACCACCCTATTTCCCTACTTCCTCTTGCCTCAAAGCTTCTTGAAAAGCTAGTATATGCACGCCTATCCCATTTCCTCACATTACACTCCCTCCTTGACCCACTGCAATCTGGATTTCCCTCCATCACTCCACAGAGTCAGCAATCGTTAAGGTTACCAATGACCTACTCACAGCAAAATCCAAAGGCCACTTCTCTCTGCTTATCCTCCTTGATCTGTCTGCAGCCTTTGATACTGTTGACCATCCTCTTTTTGCTCCAAACCCTCCAATCCTTCGGCATTTGTGACACAGCCCTCTCGTGGTTTTCTTCCTACCTGTCTAACCGTACCTTTAGTGTAGCATTCTCTGGAGCTTCCTCTGCCCCTTTACCACTTTCTGTTGGGGTACCACAAGGCTCTGTCCTCGGTTCCCTTCTCTTCTCAATCTACACGTCATCATTAGGTTCCCTAATACTGTCCCATGGGTTTCAATATCATTTGTATTCCGATGACACTGAAATCTACATCTCTGCTCCAGACCTCCTTCCTTGCTAACCCATGTCACTAACTGTCTTTCTCACATCTCTTCCTGGATGTCCTCTCACTACCTTAAGCTAAATCTCTCCAAAACTGAGCTCCTTATTTTTCCCCCTTCTTCTAAAATCTCCACCCCCCATCTCTTTATAACTGTTGACAACTCTATCATTACCCCTACCCCACATGCCTGATGTCTTGGAGTCACACTTGACTCAGATTTTCTTTCACTCCTCACATTCAGGTCTTCACTAAATACTGCCACTTCCACCTTAAATACATCTCTAAAATTAGAAATTTCCATACACAAGACACAATTAACATTTTAATCCATTCTCTCATCCTTTCCTTTTCTGGTCTCCCTAGCTGCCATCTAGCGGAGACCATATCTTTAGAAAGATATAAATAAACTAGAAGCTGTCCAAAAGAGGGCTACTAAAATAGTACAAGGTCTAAAATATAAAACGTAAGAAAGACTCTATGATTTAAATATGTATAGCTTAGAGGATAGAAGGGAAAGAGGTCACATGATAGAAACCGCCAAGAGACTTAATAAAATAGAAGCTAAAAGCATTTTCCACAAAAAAAATAAATGCCAAAACAAGGGGTCACAATCTAAAGTTAGAGGGTAGCAGATTTATGAGAAATTTGAGGAAGCATTTTTTTACAGAAAGGGTGGTGGATTCATGGAATAAACTTTCATTTGCAGTGGTAAACACAAAGGCCCCAATTTATCAAAGGTCTTGCGGACCTGATCCGACAGGGGGCGACATTGCACAAACATTTCACTAGAAATGATTGTGCAATGTCCGCTGCACTTTGATAAATCGGCCCCTAAGCCTCCTATAAGCATGGCCCTGAACTCTGTAAAAAAAGGGTCAGGATTATCTCGCATCACCAGTGTACAATAAGTAAGTATATTACCTTTTAAAGCTTATTTAAAGGAAACAAATGTATACTACTTAATTTTGTTAGTATACATTGGTTTTCTTTAAATTAGTTTGTACCTTTGTTCATATATTTCTTTGTGAAACGAGTGCACATGTTTAATAATGTTTGGTTCGTGTGGATGAATGGTTAATATTTCCTGCCTTTTAAATTCTATCTTTAATGTCCATCTGCTTCATAGCAAAGGGACATCTTCTGCATTGGCTTTTCTCTTTTTTATCTATTTATCAACTATTGATCTTCTTCTTTCAATCTATTATGTTAATATGTTTAATAATAGAGGCTAAGGGGCCTATCTATCAAGCTCCGAATGGAGCTTGATGTCCCGTGTTTCTGGCGAGCCTGCAGGCTCGCCAGAAATAGCAGTTATGAAGCAGCGGTCACAATGACCGCTGCTCCATAACCTGTCCGCCTGCTCTGAGCAGGTGGACAGTCATGGCCGGAAATCAACCCAATCGAGTACGATCGGGTTGATTGACACCCTCCTGCTGGCGCCCCATTGGCCGCAAGTCTGCAGGGGGCGGCGTTGCACCAGCAGCTCTTGTGAGCTGCTGGTGCAATGGTGAATACGGAGAGCGTATTACTCGCCGTATTCAGCGAGGTCCGCCAGACTTTCTTAAATAGGGGCCAATGTTTATTAACTCATATGTATGTTTTTCTTTACTTTAATTATTCCTAAAAAAAAATTGTAGTATAATTTCCACTGTGTGAATATAAGAAAAATTATTAAAGGGACATGGAACCCAATATTTTTCTTTAATGATTCAGATAACGTATGCAATTTTTCATTTTACTTACGTATATTTTCTTATTTTCTTCATTCTCTTTGTATCTTCTGACTATGCTGATAGCCACACCCCCCAGTCTGATTTTTTAATTAGCAAAAAGATAGAGACACCAGTACGCCATATAAGGTTGGATGCCCCATGCGGCATTAAAGCCCAGTGCTGTTAGGACAACATGTAACATCCTAACATTTTATATGCAAAAATAAACATGAGAGGTTGATATATACAAACTCACATAATACACACTTACAACACCATATTAGACAGCAGAAGAGAGGTATATCTCTGATCTCATAAAGGGCTAGATTACGGATGGAGCGCAATAGTTTGTGCAAGAAGTGCAAACTTAATCACAAGATTGACGTATTTTTTGCTCTCGACTCCGACAAGTGGAGTGATGTTTACATTTCTGTGAGTTTGTTTGGGAAAACTCACGATAATTTGCGCACCCTATACTTTCAATGGGCCCTGTTGAGTGCAAAAGTGCTCTCACTGCCCTCTCACTCATCCTCTCATTGTCTCCTCTTTCCCTTCTCACTGTCCTTACTGCACCCTCTCAGTTTCTCTCCTTCTAGTCATATTATTCTAAAGAAAAGTGTATAATTCAGAAAACTTTGTGTTTGCTTATATAATATGTTGCATATTAGGGGAGTTACTATATAGTACATGTTTTAATTAAATGCATGACCCCCAAATTAGGGACTACGCTATTCCCCAAATAACAGAACAACACAAATCCTGGGGTATAAAAGGCTGAAGCTTGTTTTATTAAATAACATAACTTAACATATAAATAAAACAGATAAATATCCCCAATACAAAATTAACATTAATAACACACGGGGCTTGCCAAGTCTTCCATTGTACCTCTGATCCAAGGATCCCCTCAGGAACTGTTCAAGACCTCTCCTGCCTCCGCAGCAGAACTCCACAATCACAACAGGCAAGCCCCCCGCTTCCAAGCTGCGACAAGAATAGGCCTCTCCACAGTCGTGCTCCAAGGGAGGGAGGGATGGAGCTTCTTCTCACCGTCAGGTCCGGATAGAAGATGATCTTACTTCCTGCTCAAACATCCTACACCTCCCTGTTAGCCCGCCCCCTTGTCCTCAACTTCATCTTTCCACTTGCCCTGCTCTGGGGTCACATGCCCCTCCAAAATAATTATTTTTACAGGGCTGTCAATCCAATAAAACACACACTTTTTTATTTAGGGCTCTAGCCTGCCTGTTGGTCTCGCCAATTTGAACTACTAATAAAAAAAAGCATCTGAACAGAACACAAGAGGGGGGAGGCCTGGGTCTTCCCTGCCTAGACACGTACTATAAAGCTATATGTCTCCAAAGAATACTTGATTGGCATAGGAATGCACAGACTAAAGCCTGGGTGACAATAGACTCACATATCCTGAGAGCTCCGAATGTTGGAGTCCTTTGCTGGATTCCTAAGACACACAGACCGGATTCTACGTGTTACCCACAATATGAGAATATCTTCTCTATATGGGACAAGCTAATCACACAGTGTAGTTACATCTCTACTCCACGCTCACCACTATCCCCAATTTCACCAAACGCTGAGTTTATGGGGGGGCTAGAATACACAAAAGCAGCTCCCACCAGGCTTGAAATAGGCTACACCACTCCGATATATAACCTGATAGCTAATTCAAAAGTTAAACAGAGGAATGATCTGACAGATTATCTAAATGGAGCCTTTTCTCAATGGCTTAAATACAAGCAGTTAATACATCTGGTAGAGACATCTGAACACAGACGGGATTGGGTGAGGCCACTAACCCCATTTGAAGCACAATGTCTAGCTCAAGGAACATTAAGACACACGCTATCTATAGCTAAACGCATAATAACTGCAGGCAGGGACCATGAACAGCCGTCATTTACACACAAATGGCATAAGGAATTAGATACTGAATTAGATAATGCCACATGGAAACGCATTTTTCACTCCACCAAAACTGCCTCTACATCAGCCAAAATCATAGAACTAAATTACAAAATAATGTCAAGATGGTACCTCACTCCATCACGTTTAAAAAGCATATACCCAACTGTGTCAGACAGATGTTGGAGAGGGTGTGGTCTCAAGGGATCCATGTCACACATATGGTGGAGTTGCCCAATTATTCGTCCCTTTTGGGACCAAATCGAATCCTTCCTAAAATATTTACTTACCCCTACATTTAAGCTTAAGCCAACCACAGTACTCCTAAACTTGCCAATCCCGAAAATGTGCCGAATCCGCCAACACCTATTACAATTTATTCTTAATTCAGCTAAAACTGTGATAGCCCGAAATTGGAAAAATCCAACAGCTCCCACATTACAAGAATAGCTTCAGCACTTTGAAGAGACGCTAGCATTAGAGGAATATGGCTTTTTCAGAACTCAAAGATTAGAGATGTTCTTAAACATTAAATTTTACTGGGACACAATTAAACAAAAGCAATTTGGTAGTCAACCGGAAAGAACAGATACCCAAAGCCATTAGTTCTGCAGAATACAGTTAGATTGGAAGTAGGCCTTTGACCCAGACTAACATAAGGGCTTACACACTGAGAAGTGAGTAGAAGATAACATTATCCTATAAGATAGGGGGCGCCCTAAATTATTTGGGTGTAACTATAATGTGAAATGATTATATTAAATACAAAATACAAACAATCAGATCATAGCAATCAGATCATAAGTGATATAAATTAAGTGATATAAAATAAAATAAAACAATTGGTGCAGCAAATTGAAACAATTCATAAAAGTCGTAAGAGCAATTCAAATCAATTCAAAAAAGTCTCTGAGAAGTAGATAGAAGATATCAAGGCAGCAATCTGTAGAGAATCCGGCCAGGATCCTAAGAAGATGATCTATAAAACATAAGAGAGACAGATGCGCCACATGGCCCAATATTGTTTGTTCAACAGAGTGGATGTGATTTAATGGTGCCAATGCAAACTCACAATTTAGGAAGCACTCCAGTTAGTGCAACAGAAGCAGTCTGGGATCAATCACAGTCACCCAGCAGACCGACCTCTTGGACAGAGTGGTGTGTTTCTATGATAGAGAAATAAGCAGACACAAAGGTGCCTATATGGCCTAGTACAGTTTTGAACCAGAAGATAATGTTGTATATACTTGAAAATATACTCACATTTGGTAAAGCATCTCCATTGATGCTAATCAGGCAGGAAGGGATCAATACAGTCACCCAACAGACTATGGCAGGTTCTCACAGGAGGCAATCAGCAAAAATCCAGGGGACCAGAATAGGTCCAAATGATACACAATAGCAAGTGTTTATAAAAAAGATTAATACTTTACTTTGTAAAAAAATAAAAACAAGCGACGCATTTCTCAGCACACAGGCTGTTTTTAAAACAAATTAACATCTTGTTTGCTACAATAGTTTTTCAATAGCCAATCTTCACCCACCACCTGCCTAATTTGGAGGAGCCAATGTGTGCTTGCTTTAGGGAAAACAAGACTAGCCACAGTTATTATGCTAGTATAAACTACATTGGCTTCAGCAGATAACCATTGTAAAACAATTAGGGAAAGGTACGTAAAAGGCTTAGCGAGTTTCTGTTTCTGAGACTTACAAAATGCATAATTTTTAGTGCTACATATGGACATCCAGAAGGGGTGCAAGGGGGGGGGGGGGGCTTTTAATATAGCTGTGTGCTTGCAAGAGAGTGCTTCACTTTCTATGTGTTGTGCTAATATTTTTGTTTTGAAATTATCTTTATGGGCTTTGCACCCAGGCTGGCCTGGGGTTAACTGCCTAAGTAACTGAAAGCTGTGCAACTGTCTGTGAGTGCTGGTGTGTACCCATGGCTGCGTGTTTTGCAGTGACATAGGACACTCACCAGGCCGGTTTGAGAGTGCCGTTAAAGGGACACTGAACACAATTTTTTTCTTTCATGGTTCAGATAGAGCATGCAATTTTAAGCAACTTTCTAATTTACTCCTATTATCAATTTTTCTTCATTCTCTTGCTATCTTTATTTGAAAAAAAGGCATCTAAGCTAAGGTGCCAGCAATTTTTTAGTTCGGACATTGGACAGCACTTGTTTATTGGTGATGTCCGATCAGCAAGGACAACCCAGGTTTTTCACCAAAAATGGGCCGGCATCTAAACTTACATTCTTGCTTTTCAAATAAACATACCTAGAGGATAAAGAAAATTTGATAATAGAAGTAAATTAGAAAGTTGCTTAAAATTGCATGCTCTATCTGAATCACAAAATAAAAAATTTGGGTTCAGTGTCCCTTTAATTTCCATCGGCTAGATTAAGAGTCTTGCTTTATGAGTAAAAAAGCAGTGTTAAGGCTCATAACGCTGCTTTTTTACTACCGCTGGTATTACGAGTCTTGCAGATTTAGGGGCACCGCACACTTATTTGGCCTTAACGCAAATCAACTTACGCAATTTGCGAATAGTCTATTTTCAATGGGACTTCCATTGTGCCGGTATTACAAGCTTGTCCTGGGAGGCCAAAAAGTGAGCGGTACACCCTATACCGTCAAGATTTGTAACGCATTCTAAGGTCAGTAAGACAGCGCTGTAGCATAAAACTCATAACTAAAGTGATAAAAAGTACACTAACACCCATAAACTACCTATTAACCCCTAAACCGAGGCCCTCACGCATCGTAAACACTATAATAAAAATATTAACCCCTAATCTGCTGCCCCCGACATCACCAACACCTACATTATACTTATTAACCCCTAATCTGCTGCTCTGGACATCGCCGCCACTACAATAAACATATTAACCCCTAAACCGCCGCACCCCCACATCGCAAACACTAGTTAAATATTATTAACCCCTAATCTTCCGCCCCTAACATCGCCGCCACCTACCTTAATTTATTAACCCCTAATCTGCCGTCCCCCCAACGTCGCCGCCACTATACTAAATTTATTAACCCCTAAACCTAAGTCTAACCCTAACACCCCTAACTTAAATATAATTAAAATAAATCTAAATAAAACTTACTATTAATAACTAAATAATTCCTATTTAAAACTAAATACTTACCTGTAAAATGAACCCTAAGCTAGCTACAATATAACTAATAGTTATATTGTGTCTAGCTTAGGGTTTATTTTTATTTTACAGGCAAGTTTGTATGTATTTTAACTAGGTAGAATAGTTACTAAATAGTTATTAACTATTTAATAACTACCTAGCTAAAATAAATACAAATTGACCTGTAAAATAAAACCTAACCTGTCTTACACAAACACCTAACCTAACCCTACTATTAAATCAATTCCCTAAATTAAATACAATTAACTAAATTTAATAAAATTATCTAAACTACAAAAAAACAACACTAAATTACAGAATAAAAAAAAATTACAAGATCTTTAAACTAATTACTCCTAATCTAATAGCCCTATTAAAATAAAAAAAGCCCACTCAAAATAAAAAAAAAACCTAGCCTAAACTAAACTACCAATAGCCCTTAAAAGGGCCTTTTGCGGGGCATTGCCCCAAAGAAATCAGCTCTTTTACCTGTCAAAAAAAAAATACAAACAACCACCCCAACAGTAAAACCCACCACCCACACATCCAACCCCCCAAATAAAAGCCTAACTAAAAAAACCTAAGCTCCCCATTGCCCTGAAAAGGGCATTTGTATGGACATTGCCCTTAAAAGGGCATTTAACTCTATTGCAGCTCAAACCCCTAATCTAAAATTAAAACCCACCCAATACACCCTTGTTAAGGTTGAAATTAAGGTTGAAAAAATCCTATTGGCTGATGTAATCAGCCAATAGGATTGAACTTTAATCCTATTGGCTGATCCAATCAGCCAATAGGATTGAGCTCGCATTCTATTGGCTGTTCCAATCAGATATATAGAATTCTATCAGCCAATCAGAATCTAAGGGACGCTATCTTGGATGACGTCATTTAAAGGAACCTTCATTGTAGAAGAAGCCATCGATTGAAGAGGATGCTCCATGCTGGATGTCTTGAAGATGGAGTCTCTCCGTGTTGGAAGGATGAAGATAGAAGATGCCGTCTGGGTGAAGACTTCTGCCCATCTGGAGGACCACTTCTGCTATCTTGGATGAAGACTTCCCCCGGCTTCGTTGAGGACTTCTTGCCGCTTGGATGAAGACTTCTCCCGGCTTTGTTGAGGATGGATATCCGGTCTTCAAAACTGTAATTGGATCTTCGGGGGTTAGTGTTAGGATTTTTTAAGGGTGTATTGGGTGGGTTTTATTTTTAGATTAGGGGTTTGGGCTGCAATAGATCTAAATGCCCTTTTAAGGGCAATGCCCATCCAAATGCCCTTTTCAGGGCAATGGGTAGCTTAGGTTTTTTTAGTTAGGCTTTTATTTGGGGGGTTGGTTGTGTGGGTGGTGGGTTTTACTGTTGGGGTGGTTGTTTGTATTTTTTTTGACAGGTAAAAGAGCTAATTTCTTTGGGGCAATGCCCCGCAAAAAGCCCTTTTAAGGGCTATTGGTAGTTTAGTTTAGACTAGGGTTTTTTTTATTTTGGGTGGGCTTTTTTATTTTGATAGGGCTATTAGAATAGGTGTAATTGGTTTAAAGATCTTGTAATTTGTTTTTTATTTTCTGTAATTTAGTTGTTTTTTTTTTAATTTAGCTAATTGTATTGAATTTAGTTCATTGTATTTAATTTAGGGAATTGATTTAATTGTAGGGTTAGGTTAGGTGTTAGTGTAAGGCAGGTTAGCTTTTATTTTACAGGTCAATTTGTATTTATTTTAGCTAAGTAGTTATTAAATAGTTAATAACTATTTAGTAACTATTCTACCTAGTTAAAATAAATACAAACTTGCCTGTAAAATAAAAATAAACCCTAAGCTAGCTACAATGTAACTATTAGTTATATTGTAGCTACCTAAGGGTTTATTTTACAGGTACGTATTTAGTTTTAAATAGGAATTATTTAGTTATTAATAGTAATTTTTATTTAGATTTATTTTAATTATATTTAAGTTAGGGGGGTTAGGGTTAGACTTAGGGGTTAATAACTTTAGTATAGTGGCGGTGATGCTGGGGGCGGCAGATTAGGGGTTAATAAACTTAGGTAGGTGGCGGCGATGTTAGGGACAGCAGATTAGGGGTTAATAATATTTAACTAGTGTTTGCGATGCGGGAGTGCAGCGGTTTAGGGGTTAATATGTTTATTATAGTGGCGGCGATGTCCGGAGCAGCAGATTAGGGGTTAATAAGTATAATGTAGGTGTCGGTGATGTCGGGGGCAGCAGATTAGGGGTTAATAAGTATAAGATTAGGGGTGTTTAGACTCAGGGTTCATGTTAGGGTGTTAGGTGTAAACATAAATTTAGTTTCCCCATAGGAATCAATGAGGCGGCGTTAAGGAGCTTTACACTGCTTTTTTGCAGGTGTTAGGCTTTTTTTCAGCCGGCTCTCCCCATTGATGTCTATGGGGAAATTGTGCACGAGCATGTACAACCAGCTCAACACTGACTTAAGCAGCGCATCTATTGGAGTGCGGTATGGAGCTCAATTTTGCTCTACTCTCACTTCTTGCCTTTTAACGCCGGGTTTGTAAAAACCTGTAATACCAGCGCTGTAGGTAAGTGAGCGGTGACAATAACGTGCAAGTTAGCACCGCACCCCTCATAACGCAAAACTCGTAATCTAGCCGCATGTTTTGTATGCATCTAGGAAAATGGCTGTGTTACCCTTGTTTGTATCTCAGTTTGCTTGGTTAAAGGCACGCATTGTATTGCCTTCTTCTTTTCTTTTTTGTTCCTTTTTGGGCTGGCTCCTAGATTTGTAAACCATATTTGTCAAGCCCTGCCTTATATCTATGCATAAGCACTTACTTATGTCCTCTTCCGACACCAATAAGACACAAGTTTTAAAATGATATCCAGCTCATGCGAACAAAGAACAACTTTGTCTGCTTCCCATGTGGCCACTGATATTATTATGCTTAGGGTATTTTTATTTTTTTTGCCCCCTTTTGGATACAATTCTGCGGATGCCCATGGTGCTACATATATGAAAAAGGAGCAAAATAAAGTATATTGCAAAGTTTTTTACTACTCATAACGAAACATTTTATATTAAGATCATGAAATGCTTACAGTTCTTTTAAATACAGCTGTCTCTATTACTTTTATGCATGAATGAGTTGATCTTATCTACCTTAAGCTTAAGAAAATTTGTTAGGCTTTAAATGCTAGAATATTCAGTGAAAAAAATGAGGTAAAATACATGTTTTAACAAACAAACCAGATGATCAGGAGGACAAGGAAGAATAAACATAGATCAATGTTGCTTTGACTGAGTAGTGAATTGCATATCATTTCATAAAGTAACTTATTATCCATGACAATACCCGAGGTTCCATTGATAATATGTAATGCAATTTATCTGCAAGAGCAAATCTATTCAGACAGTGTTGCCGATAATATCAAAGCTGAGTGCATCTGTAAATGAGTTTATTTAAATATATGCTGGCTTATCGTCTCACTAGCTCTAATGCAAATATCTGATGAGCCTAATGATCTGTGACAACATGTATGCAGTCTGTTTTGCTATGGATAGAATATCTAAAAGAAAAGGAGCAAATAGTTTAATATGCATTATGTGTTTTCATCCTCTGAGAATTTAAAAACCTTTGTTGATGGGAGTTAAATGCAGCAGCTCCCATTCCTGCTGCTATTATTTTAGCTCTATTTTAATTATGTTAAAGTTAGGGGGTGTTAGGTTTAGGGTTAGGGTTACTGTTAGGTTTAGGGGTTAATATAGTTTAATTTAGGTTGTTGCAATGTGGGGGGTTGGTGGTTTAGGTATTAATAGATTTATTTAGTGGTAGTGATGTGGGAGGCCAGAGGTTTAGAGGTTAATAACTTTATCTAGTGGCAGCGATGTTGGGGAGTGGCGGAATAGGGGTTAATAGATTTATTATAGCGTGGGCGATGTTGGGGTGCAGGGGAATAGGGGTTAATAACTTTAGTATAGTAGCAGCGATATCGTGAGCGGCAGATTAGGGGTTAATATATTTATTTCGGTCAAAACAGCGCTTGTATTTTGTGCGGTATGGAGCTCAACGCAACCATATCGCATGCACAAGCCGGCTATTTGAAAACATGTAATGGCAGCGCAATGGAGTGTGAAATAACGCAACTTTTGTTGCGTTCGTTTCGCACCCCATTGCGTCCATAACTTGTAATCTACCTGTGAGGTAGGTGTTTGCCATAGAATTGGACAGGTGTAGTCAAGGATTATTGATAAATCTGGTGCTAAATCTGGTATCTGCATGTCTTCATCATGTATATGTAAGTAATGAAACACAATATTTCTCTAAATATTGTTTTTCCTACTCTGATACAGGGCTAGATTCCAAAGGGTGTGCTAACGTTGAAAGTAAACGCAACCACACGAGCACAAACAAATCCTACCATAAAAGGTTAGAGCTAAATAAAAATTTACACCAAACACAACTTAAATACATTAAAATAAAGTGTTACACTTATATATATATATATATATATATATATATATATATATATATATATATATACATACTGTACATACACTATCTAATAATAATTATTCATATAAATATCACAAATAAATAATTAAAGCATTAAAAGGTATTTGAATGGAAAGGACTATAATGGATATGTACATATATATATATATATATATATATATATATACATGTCTAAATATGTGTATGTATGTATATATATATATATATATATATATATATATATATATATATATATATAATATATTTAAATATAACATTTTCTTCTATGGGAAGAACATTGAAATGTAAAATATTCATAACTACCTTTAGGTTAACGTGGTTTTGGGTTACCATGCAAGCAATAAGAAGTTAACAAGGTTGCGACATCCAAAGTCCTCAAGTTAGCGCAAAGATTTTACTTTCAACTTGTAATACCCCGCTAACCCACACGCGTTAAATGTTTATTCCTGGCTGTGTTTTGGTAAATAGCACGTCACTTGTAATTTGGCCCACAGCACATAGGAAACACTGCAATATATGCATACTTATGCTGAAGGTGAGTACAGATATAAGAAAGTTTCTACAGGGTTAAATTAACATTTAGGCTAGATTACAAGTTGAGCGCTAATTTATCACTCACCCGCAAACTGGCAAATTTGCCTGTTTGCAGGTTCGCAATAAATAACCAGCCCATACAAGTGGCTGGTTATTTCTACCGCAAGCTCACAGTAGCAATTAGCGCTTATAAAATTAGAGATCAGATCTCTGGTTAGTTTTATAAATGTCCCCCAAATTCCCCCAAATCAATAGTGATATACGGCTTTTTGCAGTTATTTTATTAAAAAATAAATGTGCTACCATCTTTATTTTTTAATAAAATAACAGCAAAAAGCAAATCTTGGGGTCAATAGGGAGCGTGTGTGGGGTGCTAGAAAAAAATAAACGGCACTTAAAAGTGTCTTTTGCATTGCAGTGAATGGGAACTATGTGTTTCCAGTAAATATATATGTATATTCTTTTATACATATATATATGTATGTGTTAATATGTGTATATATGTTACGGTTGCCTCCAGGCTGGCTGGAAGTTGGACTGTAGAAAAGGATGCTCCTAGCGCTCACCAAAGGATCATCAGCACCGTAGACACCATAACTACTGCGTAGCCACCATAAGTAATGCAGACTCTACGAACCACCGCTGCTGGGCTGGTATCTCGCCATCTGCTCTGCGCCCTGGACCTACAACCAGGCTCCAGTAGGTGAACCTCTTCCTTCTGTAGAGCGAAGCAGGATCAGGAACAAGAGCTCTTACAAGAGCTCAGTAGCTAAGGGAGTATGAAGAGCATAGCAATCCCTGTAGTGATTATAGCTGTCCCCTACAAACATGAGTCAAGGCTGCAAGTTAGAGGGTCAGAAGAGGTCTGAGGTGCTGGAACACCCAGCCTGGTTTTTATTATGGTTGTGCACATACAGGACACACCCAGGGGGAGGCATAAAATAACCAATCAAATAACAGTACAACCCACACATCCCCTCCCCTCAGATAAGCAGTTAACATAATTATTACATACAGTAAAAATATAGTTTTCACACATACACTGTAACTTTAAAACCATACATTCAATCTCCATAAAAGTTACATATTCAGACTCAGCATACATCAAACATAAACACTTCCAAAAATCAGCCAAATCCCTCCAGTGGATCAAAAGTTAGCTGGAGGTCCCTTTATGACCGACCGCAAGCACAATTTCCTGCCCAAAACAGTTCCATAGATTTGGGCTGTGCGGTCGGTCAATTTCATGCAGAAAAAACGACTAAGTCCCATTTTCGAACGGGACTTAGTCTCTGGAGCTGCAAGTTCCGTATGGGAGAAGGTAAGGGTCAGCGGTGTTCGTGTATTTGCGCATCCGATTTTAGTTCCACAGAATCTTTAGCATACACCGCTGACCGCATTCGAATGAACAAAGATGGCCGCCGCCACGTGTTCGTTTGCACGAACTGCGGCCACCCAGCGGTCGGCAATTAACCTGCAGTAACCTCACAGCCTGGGAGGTAAATTGCCTGCACACTTTAACTTCTAGGTGGTCTGCCTGTGTGGTACTTGGTTCAGTAAGCCCTATTTACTGAACCAAGTGGGAGAAAGCCAGGGACAAGTTATTTCACAGGTCTGGGGACATAGTCTTAAAGGGGCATTGTTCACCAAAGTCACAATATGTCCCCAGATGGTTCTTAAAGGGCCATACACACCCAATAAAAGTTAATACGTTTTCAGGGGCACAATCTTCCAGGGGCCATAGTCATGAGGAAGGAGGCTGGCAAATAGGCATCTCCACAATCCAGGGAAGCAGGGCAATTTTCCATTTAAAGGGCCAGTTACAAATAGCAGTTTGTGACAATATACACATATTAATACATAAATATATATGTATATAAGCATATACTGTACATATACAGAGTATTTACAATATGCTGCCATCTCTTCGCTACTTACCCCCTTCACTGCGCTTTGGTTCTGTGCCTTGTCTGACGGCATGAGAATGAGGCTCCCATTTGAGCCTATGAAAGCGCACTCTAGTGAGAGCCATGCTTCCCAGCAATGCGAACACAAGCTCACGTTCGCATTGCTGTCAATTTGTAATACCAGCACACAATGTCATGTACTGGTATTACTCAATGGAGCTCAAATATTGCTTTCACGAAAGCGATATTTAATGCTGCCCTTGTAATCTGGCCATTAATGTTAAATAAACATACTGAGGCCTATTTATCAAACTGTCAACTGAAAATATGATGGAATTCCGTGTTGTATAGTTATCAAAGCATCAAGATCGGCAAATGTTGAAATTTGTGACATAACATACGATCCCGCAATCTAAATCCGACGCACATCGATGTGAGATGAAAACCCATGGACTTTGAGTTGAATCGTGTTCATTCGCCCTCCTATTCATCACTATTTGAAGTGCTCATGAAGTTATCAAAATGTCTACAGTTACGCTTGCCTCTTTTCCGACTCAGTGTACCTGGTTTTCAATCCGCCACCCTTCAGGTCGCGGATGCCATAGAACTCAATGGGAGTCTGAAAACACAGAAAGCGCATTTTTGATGCTGCAAGATAATAAAGTATATTACATAATACAAGTACATAAGAAACTTTATTAAAATTGTATACCATTTCTAAATCAAACAATATTATTGCTCCACATTTGGTGCACTAGTAGATATAGGGATAAAAATTAAAAATTCATTACTACTGATGGATTATGCTACAACTATGGGGCCTAGTTATCAAGCCGTCAACCTCAAATACGCTGGAATTCCGCATCGTATTTGTGGCGAGGCTGATACGCCTTAGTTATCAAAGGCTCGAGACCGGCAAAAGTAGAATTTTGTGACGTAAGCATCGATCCGCCGGACTCAGTCCGACACAGATCGATTCTTACGTCACTCCAGATGTTCCGCACACAAGTGCGGCACATTCTCACTACTTTTGCTAGTTATCAAAAAACTAGCAGGTACGCTCGGCACTTTTACGGCCCAGCGTACCTGGTTTTCAATCCGCCACCCCTGGAGGCGGCGGATCCCATAGGAATCAATGGGAGTCTGACCATAGCGAAAGTACAAGTTTGCTGCTGACAGACATCCCATTGATTTCTATGGGAGCTGTCTACACCTAACACCCTAACATGTACCCCGAGTCTAAACACCACTAATCTGTCCCCCCCTACACCGCCGCAACTAAATAAAGTTATTACCCCCTAAACCGCCGCTCCCGGAGCCCACCGCAACTATAATAAATGTATTAACCCCTAAACCGCCGCTCCCTGAACCCGCCGCAACCTATATTAAATGTATTAACCCCTAATCTGCCCCCCCCTACACCGTCGCCACCTATAATAAATTTATTAACCCCTATCCTGCCCCCCTTACACCGTCGCCACCTATAATAAATTTATTAACCCCTAATCTGCCCCCCCCTACACCGTCGCCACCTATAATAAATTTATTAACCCCTATCCTGCCCCCCACTACGCCGCCGCCACTGTAATAAAATTATTAACCCCTAAACCTAAGTCTAACCCTAACCCTAACGCCCCCCTAACTTAAATATTAATTAAATAAATCTAAATAAATTAACTCTTATTAACTAAATGAATCCTGTTTAAAACTAAATACTTACCTTTAAAATAAACCCTAATATAGCTACAATATAAATAATAATTATATTCTAGCTTTCTTAGGATTTATATTTATTTTACAGGTACCTTTCAATTTATTTTAACTAGGTACAATAGCTATTAAATAGTTATTAACTATTTAATAACTACCTAGCTAAAAGAAATACAAAATTACCTGTAAAATAAATCCTAACTTAAGTTACAATTAAACCTAATACTACACTATCATTAAATTAATTAAATAAACTACCTACAAATAACTACAATTAAATACAATTACATAAACTAACTAAAGTACAAAAAATAAAAAAAGCTAAGTTACAAAAAAAAAAAAAAAAGTTACAAACATGTTAAAAATATTACAACAATTTTAAGCTACTTACACCTAATCTAAGCCCCCTAATAAAATAACAAACCCCCCCAAAATAAAAAAATGCCCTACCCTATTCTAAATTAAATAAATTTCAAAGCTCTTTTACCTTACCAGCCCTTAAAAGGGCCATTTGTGGGGGCATGCCCCAAAGAAAACAGCTCTTTTGCCTGTAAAAGAAAAATACAACCCCCCCCAACATTAAAACCCACCACCCACATACCCCTAATTTAACCCAAACCCCCCTTACAAAAACCTAGCACTAATCCCCTGAAGATCATCCTACCTTTAGTTGTCTTCACTCAGCCGAGCCACCGATGGAACTGAAGAGGACATCCGGAGCGGAAGAAGTTAATCCTCCAAGCGGCGCTGAAGAAATCTTCCATCCGATGAAGTCATCATCCAGGCGGCGCTGAAGAAAAGTCTTCGATCCGGCCGATGTCATCTTCAAAGAGGCGCTGAAGAGGTCTTCTATCCGGGCGAAGTCATCTTCCAAGCCGGGTCTTGAATCTTCCTTCCGCCGACGCGGAACCACCTTCTTCACCGACGGACTACGACGAATGACGGCTCCTTTAAGGGACGTCATCCAAGATGGCGTCCCCTCAATTCCGATTGGCTGATAGGATTCTATCAGCCAATCGGAATTAAGGTAGGAAAATTCTGATTGGCTGATGGAATCAGCCAATCAGATTCAAGTTCAATCCGATTGGCTGATCCAATCAGCCAATCAGATTGAGCTCGCATTCTATTGGCTGTTCCGATCAGCCAATAGAATGCGAGCTCAATCTGATTGGCTGATTCCATCAGCCAATCAGAATTTTTCTACCTTAATTCCGATTGGCTGATAGAATCCTATCAGCCAATCGGAATTGAGGGGACGCCATCTTGGATGACGTCCCTTAAAGGAGCCGTCATTCGTCATAGTCCGTCGGTGAAGAAGGTGGTTCCGCGTCGGCGGAAGGAAGATTCAAGACCCAGCTTGGAAGATGACTTCGCCCGGATAGAAGACCTCTTCAGCGCCTCTTTGAAGATGACATGGGCCGGATCGAAGACTTTTCTTCAGCGCCGCTTGGATGATGACTTCATCGGATGGAAGATTTCTTCAGCGCCGCTTGGAGGATTAACTTCTTCCGCTCCGGATGTCCTCTTCAGTTCCATCGGTGGCTCGGCTGAGTGAAGACAACTAAAGGTTTGGGTTACATTAGGGGTATGTGGGTGGTGGGTTTTAATGTTGGGGGGGTTGTATTTTTCTTTTACAGGCAAAAGAGCTGTTTTCTTTGGGGCATGCCCCCACAAATGGCCCTTTTAAGGGCTGGTAAGGTAAAAGAGCTTTGAAATTTATTTAATTTAGAATAGGGTAGGGCATTTTTTTATTTTGGGGGGGTTTGTTATTTTATTAGGGGGCTTAGATTAGGTGTAAGTAGCTTAAAATTGTTGTAATATTTTTAACATGTTTGTAACTTTTTTTTTATTTTTTGTAACTTAGCTTTTTTTATTTTTTGTACTTTAGTTAGTTTATGTAATTGTATTTAATTGTAGTTATTTGTAGGTAGTTTATTTAATTAATTTAATGATAGTGTAGTATTAGGTTTAATTGTAACTTAGGTTAGGATTTATTTTACAGGTAATTTTGTATTTCTTTTAGCTAGGTAGTTATTAAATAGTTAATAACTATTTAATAACTATTCTAACTAGCTAAAATAAATACAAAGTTACCTGTAAAATAAATATAAATCCTAAGATAGCTACAATATAATTATTAATTATATTGTAGCTATCTTAGGGTTTATTTTACAGGTAAGTATTTATTTTTAAATAGGAATAATTTATTAAAGTATAGTGTAGTGTTAGGTGTAATTATAACTTAGGTTAGGATTTATTTTACAGGTAAATTTCTCTTTATTTTAGCTAGGTAGCTATTAAATAGTTAATAACTATTTAATAGCTATTGTACCTGGTTAAAATAAATTGAAAGGTACCTGTAAAATAAAAATAAATCCTAAGATAGCTAGAATATAATTATTATTTATATTATAGCTCTATTAGGGTTTATTTTAAAGGTAAGTATTCAGTTTTAAATAGGATTCATTTAGTTAATAAGAGTTAATTTATTTAGATTTATTTAATTAATATTTAAGTTAGGGGGGCGTTAGGGTTAGGGTTAGACTTAGGTTTAGGGGTTAATCATTTTATTACAGTGGCGGCGGTGTAGTGGGGGGCAGGATAGGGGTTAATAAATTTATTATAGGTGGCGACGGTGTAGGGGGGGCAGGATAGGGGTTAATAGGTTTAATATAGGTTGCGGCGGGTTCAGGGAGCGGCGGTTTAGGGGTTAAACTATTTATTTAGTTGCGGAGAGGTGCAGGATCAGCAGGATAGGGGTTAATAATTTTATAATAGAGGGCGACGGTGTAGGGGGGGCAGGATAGGGGTTACTAGGTATACTGTAGGTGGCAGCGGTGTCCGGGAGTGGCGGTTTAGGGGTTAATACATTTATAAGAGTTGCGGCAGGGTCTAGGAGCGGCGGTTTAGGGGTTAATACATTTATAAGAGTTGCGGCGGGGTCTAGGAGCGGCGGTTTAGGGGTTAATACATTTATAAGAGTTGCGGCGGGGTCTAGGAGCGGCGGTTTAGGGGTTAGTAACTTTATTGAGTTGCGGGAGGCTCCGGGGGCGCCGGTATAGGGGGTAGAACAGTGTAGTTTAGTGTGAGTGCTTAGTGACAGGCTAGCAATAAAGCTGGGAAAAAGCCGAAGGGCAGCGAGATCGGATGAGTGATAACTCTCACAGTCCGCTGCTCATCGCCCCGCGGCTTTTTGACAGCTTTATTTGATAACTTAGGCGTATTTTTTCAGGTCAGCGGCGGCGATGTGAGGCGAGCTTAGGCGGGCGTATTGGGCCGGCGAAGCCAGAAAAGTAGACGGCTTGATAACTACCCCCCTTTGTCTCTCATTACAAATCAAGGGGACAATATTATTTCTACATATTTGGTGCAAAGTTTAGCCCCAAACTTGCAGCACTACTAGATATAGAGATAAAAATTAAATAAATACACAACATAATATAGCTAACTTCCTTTTTATTTGTTGGAAAAATCTATGTGCACCATGTTTAAGCCATGTAATACAAGTCCCACTCTCCACCACGCGCCATATTTGACGCAACACTTTTTGCACCAATTATGACGCAAACCCTAAATACCCCACACACTAGTGAATTTTTCCACCACTTTTGATTGGAATATGCATAATCACATGATTAATGACATCAGCCACTCTGATTCAAATACACATTATAAACTATCACTAACTAATCAAATTGCTTGATACTCTTGTGTCATTGATCACTCATCAGAACTTGTAAGTGCCATTTGTTACATTGTGTATTATACTTTGAAAGTATAGAAAAAATAACTCATTGTGTAGTTCATTAACAAATCTAGACAGGCCCAGAGGCTTGTTTTCCCACAGAAAACCTCTGAATTACATTGTTTCCAATGCAGAAAAGCATTCTGGGTAAGATATGCCAATTAAGTACACAATGACACACATTTTTACTTCAGTCTGCTTTTCAGCAGGTTCCCTTTACGCCAAAGTATCGCTGTTCACACAGCTTATAAACTTAGCTAGGGTTAGTAACAGTAAAACCTCCCACCCACCAAACCCCCCAAAATAAAAAAAACATAACACTAAAAAATCCTAAACTACCCATTGCCCCTAAAGGGGCATTTGTATGGGCATTTCCCTTCAAATGGCATTCAGCTCTTTTTACTGCCCTTAAAAGGGCATTCAGTTCTTTTAAGAGTGCCCAGAAATCCCTAATCTAACAAAAAACAAACTCCCAAAAAATAAAAAAAAGCCTAAGTCTAACCCCCAAAGAGGCACTCACTGTTCCAGGTGGTGAAGTCTTCTTCCGAGCGGCCGACATAATATAATCTGGCCTTTTGTTAGCAAAGTTGAATAAAGCATACACTGTCTACAGCAATAATAGCTGGAAAAGTGACTACAAATAAACTAAATAGTTTTTTGCCCACAACCACCAATTAGCCTTGGTTCTCTAGAAAAGCTGGACTAAATTTGCAGTTGCTTACTATACCAGGAAAACAAATTAAGTGTTACATTTTCTATAATGGTGTTTGCTCACATCCTATTTGGAGAATAAATTAAAAACATTTTTGAGTCCATTTAGAAGCTATTTTTTGTGACTTTTTTATTTTATATATTTCTGTTTATAAGTTCTGTTGTATTAATGGTTGCATCCCCTTTTGGTTTATTCTTTTATTATAATTGTTTATTTAATTTAAAAAGCAAAGATACTCTAAAAATATGTACACTATAGATATTTTATCCTGCATTACACAAAAGCTTACTAGAAAATGAAGGTTTGTCCTTGCTAAAAAGAAAGACCATGGGGCCGATTTATTAAGCTCTGTATGGAGCTTGATGCCCCTTGTTTCCTAAAGACCGATGCTCCATAACTTGTCCGCCTGCTCTGAGGCCACGGACAGAAATCAACCCGATTGAGTATGATCGGGTTGATAGACTCCCCCTGCTAGCGGCCGATTGGCTGCGAATCTGCAGGGGGCGGCATTGCACCAGCAGTTCACAACAACTGCTGGTACAATGATAAATGCAGACAGTGTATGGTGTTGGCATTTATCGATGTGCGGCGGACATGATACGCTACATCGTATCATGTCCACTTGCACATAAATAAATATACCCCCAAAACACTTCTTTTTGGAGAGACGGAATGCTAAAATGTAATAACAAAAGACAGGAGCAAACACACACTAGCTTACAATTTAATATCTTACTATCAAACATTCTCATGTCTGTCCTATTTGATACCAAATGTCGAAACACTAAAAAGCAACTATGGACTTGTGGACGTGGTGGCACTAAAGCAATAGTATTCTGGTATATTGGCCAATGTCTCAATTGGTTTCTGGTTGTAAGATGTTATGAGTGAAATTTGGCAGCTTGATATTTTATGCAGGACAGTAGCTAATTATCATTTGGAAACATCATATCATTACTCCAGATTAGAAATCATTATTTTGGATTACTACTGAAGCTTTCAGTAAAGGAATGGCTGTTCCAAGCTGTCTCATTTGTGAATATTCCAAAAGAATAAAAATATCATAAAAAGGCAGGATTCTCACATTTTATTTTAAAGCTAATTTGAAAAAAATATATACCAATGACGCAATTAGACATTGAGCAGATTTACAGGACCATTAAACATCATGAGTTTGATTTTGTGCAGTTGTGAATGCGGCACTTGTGCTGTCTGTCATCTAGTGCTGGGTGTGTTTTGCTATTAGTGATAAACACCCACAGTCAATCAATTAAAGCTTTGCTAATAAGACTAGTGTGCAAATTCAGTCAATGCCAGACAATCTCATCTATGCAGAGACCACACAAGAGAACTGTAAAAGCCAGGCTAAAAGACCAGGAACTATTACTTTAAAAGTTACTAAAACGTATGTTTAACTTACATTTTTCAAGTCACAAGTAATAATGGGATGAAGTAAGTGTAGTAAATGATGACTTTTTATTTAGCCCATTTTGAACAAGAGCTCATCAATTGCTCATCCTTTTCTGTCTCGTATCCATGGGTCAAGGTATTTTTTTTATTTGATACATGGGAGTGAGGCCAGGATTTAATAACACATATAGCTACTGCCAATAACAGTGATGCTCCTTGATCTAGTGGAGTACAGGGAGAGACCCCTCCCGTTTTGCCAAAACAGAGTGTCTTATATCCTGTTTGTTTTAAAAAGAGAAAGGAGTTTTGAAAGGGCCCTCATGCCTTATTAAAGACCCGCAAATTTCAAGCTTGGAAGTATTTACCACCAACAGCTTCTGCTGTGTTCAACCTGCGGAGTGTCTGTTTTCTTGCATGCTGACTGTTGATTAAAGCAGACCATTATAACTTGCAGAGAACTTTAAAGGGACAGTAAACACAGGATTTTATATATATATATATATATATATATATATATATATATATATATATATATATATATAATGCTTAGTTATATGTAGTAAAAACCTTACAATACACTGCAGCTTTCTCAAGGCGAATCCTACTAAATATCTTTTCCTAAATGGTTTTAACTGATAAGAACTGCAAAACAATGTGATAACATAATGATTGTGGCAAGTCTTGTTGTTTGCAGACTCAAGTATGGATTGGCTCCTTCAAATGAGGAGTTTGGTTATTCTAGTGCTTCTGCACTTGACATTGTACTTTATACATTGATAGTTGTACTTTACCTTTCATAAGTGCCTTCAATTGTAGAAGTCATTTAATCTGTTGATATTACAGAATCCATATGTGTCATATTAATGTTCTATTTCTGACTAAAGATACCAATTTCTGTGACAAGTAAACTTGGGTACCTGTTTATATTTGTTTTCACTGAATTAATACTCAGGCAGATTACGAGTTGCGCGTTTGCCTTTTAACGCTGAAAAAATTGTCATTTCAGCGTTAAAACAGCAACGCAGCCATTACAAGTCTTGTCGGTATAGTTGTACCGCAAGCCTTTTAGCCTGTAACACAACGTCAGTCCTGCACTCGTAAAAATGATGTTTTTTTCATGGGACTTCCATAGCGCTGCCATTACAAGTTTTGCTGTGAGGCTAAAAAGCTTGCGTTACACCCTATAATGACAAGATTTGTACCGCCATCTGAAATCAGTAGTTATGAGTTTTCCGCAACAAAACTGTTACATAAAACTCATAATTACAAAGTACACTAGGACCCATAAACTGCCTATTAACCTGTAAATCGCCACCCTCCCACATCGCAAACACTATTTAAATATTATTAACCCCCAATCTGCCGTCCACCCACATTGCCCCCACTATACTAAAGTTATTAATCCCTATTCCGCCGCTCCCTGACGCCGGCGCCACTATAATAAACCTATTAACCCCTAAACCGCAAGACCCCCACAACGAAATATACTTAATTAAACTAATAACCCCTAAACTGAAAGCACCCCACATTGCAATAAACCAATTTAAACTAGTAACCCCTAAACTTAACTCCCCCCTAACTTTATATTAAAATTACAATTTCCTTATCTTAAATAAAATTAAAACTTACCTGTCAAATGAAAAAACTAAGTTTAAACTAACAATTAAACTAATATAACTATTAAACTAAAAGTAAACTAACTACCAATTGAAGAAAACTAAAATACACATTAAAAAAAAATCCTAACACTACTATAAAAATGACAAAATATCTAAATAAAATAATATCTAAAATAACAAACACTTAATTATGAAAAATAACAAACGAAATTATAAAAAATAAAAAAGAATTACACCTAATCTAATAACCCAATAAAAAATAAAAAGCCAACCCAAATAAAAAACACTAGCCTACAATAAACTACCAATAGCCCTTAAAAGGGCCTTTTGTGGGGCATTGTCCCAAATAAATCAGCTCTTTTACCTGTAAAAAAAAACCACAAAGACCCCCAACAGTAAAACCCACCACCCAACCAACCCCCCAAAATAATAAACCTAACTCTAACAAAAACCTAAGCTACCCATTGCCCTGAAAAGGGCATTTTTATGGGCATTGCCCCATACTAATTTGAACAGTCAATAGAATTTCATAAGCTCTTATCCTATTGGCTGTTTTGAACAGCCAATTGGATTTCGCTAGCTCTCATCCTATTGGCTGATTTTATTTTCCAAAATCAAATCAGCCAATAGGAATGCAAGGGACATCATTTTGAAAAGGCTCCCTTGCATTGAAGATTCAGTATACGGCGGCGACCATATGAAGAGGATGCTCTGCACCAGATGTCTTCAGGATGGACCCGCTCTGCACTGCCGGGATGAAGATAGAAGACGCCGCCGGGATGAAGGTAGAAGATGCCGCCTGGATGAAGATAGAAGACGCTGCCTGGATGGATGAAGACCTCGTCGCCTGTGTTCATCTAGCTGCCAGTAGTGCAATGCTGTTCCTTCAGCAAATGATAACAAGAGAATGAAGCAAATTCGATAATAGAAGTAAATTGGAAAGTTGTTTAAATTATATTTTCATTTCAAATCATTAAAGACAATTTTGGGGTTTCCTTTTCCTTTAAATTAGTGGTTTCCTGTCCCTCCAAGTCAAATGGGGTGGATGGTAAGTGATTGAAGAAGATAGTACCTCCTCACACAAAAGTCAAATGTCAATAGTTTTACATACATTTACTTTTGTTACAGTTATTGCATTTAACAGGTACAGGAAACCACAGAGTCTTCTATTTCAAATACGGGCTAACAAATCTCTTGGTATTTCTTAGGCTGAGAAATAGGTTCTTTAAAAGTTTCCCCACATCAAGAACAACAAGGAAGTGCGTGTGTCTGTGGCCACTTCATTCTGTGTGATGACTTCAGATCCACTGCAAATATTTGACAATTGAGGGGGATCTCCTGTCTGCACTCTGGTAGGTAACAAGGAACACAGTGTAATCCTCTGCAAGCAAAGTACAGTAGAGGATGGTATCATGTTAACAGTTAACAACAAGCAGTTAATACACTTAAACTACATGGGAAAAATGCTGCCTAGCTCCTTTACAATCCATAATGAATGCCTCTGCCAGGCTCATCTTCCTTACACGTCGCTCTTCATCTGCTGCACCTCTCTGCCAATCCCTTCACTGGCTTCCTCTTGTCTCCAGGATTAAACAAAAAATTCTCACTCTGACATACAAAGCCCTCAACTGCACTGCTCCCCCCTATATCTCAGACCTTGTCTCTAGATACTCTCCCTCCTGACCCCTTCGCTTTGCTCACAATCTCCTACTCTCCTCCTCTCTTGTCACCTCATCACACTCCCGTTTACAGGACTTCTCCAGACTGGCTCCCATCTTGTGGAACTCTCTGCATTGCTCCACAAGACTCTCTCCTAGCTTTGAAAGCTTCAAGCGCCCCCTAAAGACTCTACTTTTCAGGGACACATACAACCTACACTAATCTTTCTTTATACCAGTTCTTCTCCTCCATTGCTATCCCCTTGAACCTTCTTATCATGTAAGATTAAGAGCCCAGCTATTTGTAGATCACCTTCTTAAGACCTGACTACAAAGTGCGACTCTTGGCACGGCTCTCTACCCATTTGATCCCTATAAATGTTTCCTTGAATACCGCCTATTTTTATAGCGATACGGAATCTGTTTACGCACTCTTAGTTGTGTAATACGTTTTGGTTAATTTCTTATTATATTATATTTTAGATATCAATAAGTAGCTTTGCCATTCATTGCTTATTGCAAGTAATATGTGCAGATCTAGGATTATAAGTACCTTCACAACATAATACAGAGTGCAAAAGACTTTAAAGGGACATTAAACTTCTGTGCACAACTACAAAACCATAGTAACTACTCACTATTTTATGGCATTTTATGCTGTTCCTTGAGCTCTTTACAAATTAGTTCACTTGTTTTAATAGCTGCCAAATACTGAAGCTCTGCCTCTTTGTACTTGAATCTCAGATATTCTCACAGTCTGTGACAGAAGCAGTGAACACTCACAGATCAGTGATATTGTCCACTTTTTTACAGCTGTATAATTTGCTTCAGGTTAGTGTGCATGATACATCATGTGAGCTTTACATTTTTGCATTTTTCACACAGTTTACATTTACACAAAATATATTTAAAAAAGGACTGGACAATAATATAGAGCAATGCAGACACTGGCCCCTATTTATCAAAGGTCTTGCGGACCTGATCCCACAGTTCTGACCAGGTCCGCAAGACCTCGCTAAATGCGGAGAGCAATATGCTCTCCGCATTTAACATTGCACCAGCAGCTCACAAGAGCTGCTGGAGCAACGCTGCCCCCTGCCGACTCACGGCCAATGGGGGGGTGTCAATCAACCCGATCGTACTTGATCGGGTTGATTTCTGGTGATTCCTGTCCGCCTGCTCTGAGCAGGCGGACAGAGTTATGGAGCAGCGGTCTTTCATAACTGGTGTTTCTGGCGAGTCTGAAGACTCGCCACAAACACGGGCCGTCAAGCTCCATATGGAACTTGATAGATAGGCCCCACTGCAGCAATGTACAGTTCCTGTTTTGTATCATGCACCCTAACCTGAAGCACATAATTTATGCAATATTACTGATCTGTGAGTGTGCACAGCTTATGTCACAGGCTGTGAGAATATCTGAGCTCCAATAGGGTAGGTCCCAGTACAAAGAGGCGGAGCTTCAGTACCTACACCTTTAAGCTATTAAAACTCCAGAACGGATTTGAAAAGAGCTGCAGGAACAGGATGAAATACAATAACTTACGGCTAGATTACGAGTCTTGCGTGAGCCTTAAAAAGCAGCGTTAAGGAGTCCAGGTACAGGTGGACCCCTCACTTTTTTTCCGCGATTTTAGCAAACCGCAAATCCCCTTATGTCAATTGCGTATCCTATCTTTTTAATGGGATTTGCCTAACGCCGGTATTGCGATCGCTTTAAAAAGTGAGTGGTACACCCTCTACCTCCAAGACTCCTACCGCATTTTAAAGTCAGTAGTTAAGAGTTTTATGGGCTAACGCTGTAACATAAAGCTCTTAACTAAAGTGCTACAAAGTACACTAACACCCATAAACTACCTATTAAACCCTAAACCGAGCCCCCCCCCACATCGCAAACACTATAATAAAATTATTTAACCCCTAATCTGCTGACCGGACATCGCCGCCACTTTAATAAATGTATTAACCCCTAAACCACGGCACTCCCGCCTCGCAAACACTAGTTAAATTGTATTAACCCCTAATCTGCCGTCCCTAACATCGCTGACACCTACCTACATTTATTAACCCCTAATCTGCCAACCCCAACGTCGATGCTACTATATTAAATTTATTAACCCCTAAACCTAAGTCTAACCCTAACCCTAACACCCCCTAACTTAAATATAATTTAAATAAAATGAAATAAATTTACTACTATTAAATAAATTAATCCTATTTAAAACTAAATACTTACCTATAAAATAAACCCTAAGCTAGCTACAATATAACTAATAGTTACATTGTAGCTAGCTTAGGATTTATATTTATTTTACAGGCAACTTTGTATTTATTTTAACTAGGTACAATAGTTATTAAATAGTTATTAACTATTTAATAACTTCCTAGTTAAAATAAGTACAAATTTACCTATAAAATAAATCCTAACCTAAATTACAATTACACCTAACACTACACTATAATTAAATTAATTACCTAAACTACCTACAATTAATTACAATTAAATTAAATAAACTAAATTACGAAAAAAAAACACTAAATTACAGAAAAAAAAGAATTACAAGAATTTTAAACTAATTACACTTAATCTAATCCCCCTAATAAAATAAAAAAGCCCCCCAAAATAATACAATTCCCTACCCTGTACTAAATTACAAATAGCCCTTAAAAGGGCCTTTTGCGGGGCATTGCCCCAAAGTAATCAGCTCTTTCACCTGTAAAAAACCCCCCCAACATTAAAACCCACCACCCACACACCCAACCCCAGCCCCCTGAAGATCACCCTACCTTGAGACGTCTTCACCCAGCTGGGCACAAGTGGACCTCCAGAGGGGCAGAAGTCTTCATCTGATCCGGGCAGAAGAGGTCCTCCAAGCGCCAAAAGTCTTCATCTGGACGGCATCTTCTATCTTCATCCTTCCGGAGCGGAGCGGGTCCATCTTCAAGACATCGGACGCGGAGCATCCTCTTCATCCGACGGCCGACGACTGAATGATTGGTCCTTTAAGTGACGTCATCCAAGATGGCGTCCCTTGAATTTCGATTGGCTGATAGAATCCTAACAGCCAATCGGAATTAAGGTAGAAAAAATCCTATTGGCTGATGCAATCAGCCAATAGGATTGACCTTGCATTCTATTGGCTAATTGGAACAGCCAATAGAATGCGAGCTCAATCCTATTGGCTGATTGGATCAGCCAATCAGATTGAACGTCAATCCTATTGGCTGATTGCATCAGCCAATAGGATTTTTCCTACCTTAATTCCGATTGGCTGATAGGATTCTATCAGCCAATCGGAATTCAAGGGACGCCATATTGGATGACGTCATTTCAAGAACCAGTCATTCAGTAGTCGGCTGTCGGATGAAGAGGATACTCCGCATCGGATGTCTTGAAGATGGACCCGCTCCGCTCCGGAAGGATGAAGATAGAAGATGCTGCCTGGATGAAGCCTTCTGCCAGTCTGGATGTCCTCTTCTGGCCAGATAGGATGAAGACTTCGGACCCTCTGGAGGACCACTTGTGCCCGGCTGGGTGAAGACGTCTCAAGGTAGGCTAGTGTTAGGTTTTTTTAAGGGGGGATTGGGTGGGTTTTAGAGTAGGGTTGGGTGTGTGGGTGGTGGGTTTTAATGCTGGGGGGTATTGCATTATTTTTTACAGGTGAAAGAGCTGATTACTTTGGGGCAATGCCCATGCAAAAGGCCCTTTTAAGGACTGTTTGTAATTTAGTATAGGGTAGGGAATTTTATTATTTTGGGGGGCTTATTTATTTTATTAGGGGGATTAGATTAGGTGTAATTAGCTTAAAATTCTTGTAATTTATTTTTTTCCCTGTAATTTAGTGTTAGGTTTTTTCATAATTTAATTTATTTAATTTAATTGTAATTAATTATAGTATTTTAGGTAATTAGTTTAATTATAGTGTAGTGTTAGGTGTAATTGTAACTTAGGTTAGGGTTTATTTTACAGGTAATTTTGTACTTATTTTAGCTAGGTAGTTATTAGATAGTTAATAACTATTTAATAACTATTGTACCTAGTTAAAATAAATACAAAGTTGCCTGTAAAATAAATATAAATCCTAAACTAGCTACAATGTAACTATAAATTATATTGTAGCTATCTTAGGGTTTATTTTATAGTTAAGTATTTAGTTTTAAATAGGATTAATTTATTTAATGATGTTAAATTTATTTTGTTTAATTAAAATTATATTTAAGTTAGGGTTAGGGTTAGACAGATTTAGGGGTTAATAACTTTATTATAGTGCCGGCAACATTGGCGGCGGCAGATTAGGGGTTAATAAATTTAATATAGTTGCAGCGACATTGGGGGGGCAGATTAGGGAATCATAAATATAATTTAGGTGTCGGCGATGTTGGGGGCAGTAGATTAGGGGTTCATAAGTATAATGTAGGTGGTGGCGGTGTCCGGAGCGGCAGATTAGGGGGTTAATAATAAAATGTAGGTGTCAGCGATAGCGGAGGTGGCAGATTAGGGGTTAATAAGTGTAAGATTAGGGGTGTTTCGACTCGGGGTTCATGTTAGGGTGTTAGGTGCAGACATAAATTTCATTTTCCCATAGGAAACAATGAGGCTGCGTTAGGAGCTGAACTCTGCTTTTTTGCAGGTGTTAGTTTTTTTTCAGCCAGCTCAGCCCCATTGTTTCCTATGGGGAAATCGTCCACAAGCATGTTTGTCAGCTTACCGCTACCGTAAGCAACGTTGGTATTGAGGTTAGATGTGGAGCTAAATTTTGCTCAACGCTCACTTTTCTGAGGCTAATGCCGGCTTGCAGAAACCTTGTAATACCAGCGTTGGCTTAATGGAGCGGTAAGAAAAAAAGGTGCGTTAGCACCGCACAGCCTTACCGACAAAAACTCGGAATCTAGCCGATAGTGAGTAGTAACCATTCTAGGGTATTTGTGTCCAGCAGTTTAATGTCCCTTTAATGACGTCTAGCTAATAATCATTGCTAGCTGTGCAAGATGGAAGAAAGCTTTTTTTCTCTCTTCAGTTGTGAAAATGTAAAGCAAAGACTCCTTGTTAAAATGTTTTTTGTATTCATCAATAACAAGAACTGAATAACGTAGCTTCACAGTGTGGCACATTTTATACCAAAAATTAAATTACTGCTTCCTGTCTGCATTACTAGATATATAAAATGAAAATGAAAAGTGATTTGAAACTCTTGAAATTGGAAATTATAAATAGCAAATAAAAGTGAAATATTAAATTGTGGGTTTTCTGATTATAATATATATATATATATATATATTAGACAACCCAAGGTATTGATCTAGGCTCATTTTGGCATATTTCATGCCACCATTTTGCTGCCAAATGCAGTCAAATTAAGAAAATTGTTAACTTTTTGAAAAACATAGGGGTTCTCACTGAAATTATTTACATATCACATATGCAGTCATAAAATAAATGGTTGTAAAAGCTTCTCTGTGATCCCCCTTTGTTTAGAAATAGCAGACATGCATGGCTTTGCCATTGCCTTTTGGTAATTAGAAGGATGCTAATTGCAGCTGCGCACCTTAGGAAATTCCCGGAAGCTTGTAAGGTTAAGTTTAGCTATAGTGTAGAGATTACCCTCCAACCTGATACCTCTCACTTATTGATCCCTACTTGATCTCTCCTAAACAGCTCTCCCTCCCTCACCCCCCACTGGTCACCACCATGTTAGGTACTAGAAGACTCCCACTTACCCTCCCAACTCCCTGATCCCCTAAACAGCTCTCTAAGCCTCCCCCCTCTAAGTACTATCCACCATCATAGATACTGGCAGCTGTCTGCCAGTACCCAGTTCATATTCATGTTTAGATTTTTCATTTTTAAAAATACAGATAAAACATGTTTCTGTAGTGTAGCCTCACCCGCCCCACCTACCCCTTTCAAACTATTTTCTGTAGAGCCCCCAACACATTTTCTGTAGGTAGTGGATCCCTCCATCCCTCTCGCTGTGGAAATCTTTTTCTACAGTGTAGTGGTCCCACCTACTCCTGCCCCTTCCCTCCTCCCACCCCCCTCCAACTATGGGCTGCCCATCCGCCTCCCACCTGACCCTCCAACACCACGCAGCCGTTGGTCCTTAAGGGCTAAAAGACTGGTCATAAAGGGGTTAAAGCTTGCTAACAAAATGGCCATTGCAAGTTTGTATACTCCAGTGACGAGTCTGGATTGGTTATTCTTAAAAAAGCAAGTGTCCGCTATTTTTGCACCTTATTCTTCTACAGGTGCCAGCACAATTGTGAGTGATTTTCATAACATTATATTGTTTGTTTTTTGTAACAGAAATACACCATAAGGCTCCCCTTGTATTCTTCTTCAATTACAGAGTGCATTCTTCATCTTGGTGTCTTAAGTGGAGCTGCCTGCTCTTCTATTTGTTTTTTTCCAAGTTCTACCCATTTGGACTGCACATTATTATATCTTTTTTTTTATTTTTAAGACTTTGGAACTTTTATTCACATCTTAACTTTGTTGGACATTGTTTCAATTAATTGAATTGCACACCAACTTTTTTGTTTTGCGTGGAATATACAGGGAGTGCAGAATTATTAGGCAAATTAGTATTTTGACCACATCATCCTCTTTATGCATGTTGTCTTACTCCAAGCTGTATAGGCTTGAAAGCCTACTACCAATTAAGCATATTAGGTGATGTGCATCTCTGTAATGAGAAGGGGTGTGGTCTAATGACATCAACACCCTATATCAGGTGTGCATAATTATTAGGCAATTTCCTTTCCTTTGGCAAAATGGGTCAAAAGAAGGACTTGACAGGCTCAGAAAAGTCAAAAATAGTGAGATATCTTGCAGAGGGATGCAGCACTCTTAAAATTGCAAAGCTTCTGAAGCGTGATCATCGAACAATCAAGCGTTTCATTCAAAATAGTCAACAGGGTCGCAAGAAGCTTGTGGAAAAACCAAGGCGCAAAATAACTGCCCATGAACTGAGAAAAGTCAAGCGTGCAGCTGCCAAGATGCCACTTGCCACCAGTTTGGCCATATTTCAGAGCTGCAACATCACTGGAGTGCCCAAAAGCACAAGGTGTGCAATACTCAGAGACATGGCCAAGGTAAGAAAGGCTGAAAGACGACCACCACTGAACAAGACACACAAGCTGAAACATCAAGACTGGGCCAAGAAATATCTCAAGACTGATTTTTCTAAGGTTTTATGGACTGATGAAATGAGAGTGAGTCTTGATGGGCCAGATGGATGGGCCCGTGGCTGGATTGGTAAAGGGCAGAGAGCTCCAGTCCGACTCAGACGCCAGCAAGGTGGAGGTGGAGTACTGGTTTGGGCTGGTATCATCAAAGATGAGCTTGTGGGGCCTTTTCGGGTTGAGGATGGAGTCAAGCTCAACTCCCAGTCCTACTGCCAGTTTCTGGAAGACACCTTCTTCAAGCAGTGGTACAGGAAGAAGTCTGCATACATCAAGAAAAACATGATTTTCATGCAGGACAATGCTCCATCACACGCGTCCAAGTACTCCACAGCGTGGCTGGCAAGAAAGGGTATAAAAGAAGAAAATCTAATGACATGGCCTCCTTGTTCACCTGATCTGAACCCCATTGAGAACCTGTGGTCCATCATCAAATGTGAGATTTACAAGGAGGGAAAACAGTACACCTCTCTGAACAGTGTCTGGGAGGCTGTGGTTGCTGCTGCACGCAATGTTGATGGTGAACAGATCAAAACACTGACAGAATCCATGGATGGCAGGCTTTTGAGTGTCCTTGCAAAGAAAGGTGGCTATATTGGTCACTGATTTGTTTTTGTTTTGTTTTTGAATGTCAGAAATGTATATTTGTCAATGTTGAGATGTTATATTGGTTTCACTGGTAAAAATAAATAATTGAAATGGGTATATATTTGTTTTTTGTTAAGTTGCCTAATAATTATGCACAGTAATAGTCACCTGCACACACAGATATCCCCCTAAAATAGCTATAACTAAAAACAAACTAAAAACTACTTCCAAAACTATTCAGCTTTGATATTAATGAGTTTTTTGGGTTCATTGAGAACATGGTTGTTGTTCAATAATAAAATTAATCCTCAAAAATACAACTTGCCTAATAATTCTGCACTCCCTGTACACATTGTTGCACATTTGTTGTACGGCTTGTGTGCCCCCTTAGGGTTATCTATCATAGATTTTCTTTTTTCTCTCATTCAATTTTAAACAACTTTCTAATTTACTTCTATTATAAATTTTAATTAATTCTCTGAGATATATATTTTTTTGAAAACCAGGGCCTAATGTAGGTTAGGGGGTGTTTGCAGTGGGGTATTGGTGGTTAGGAGTTAATAGGTTAGGGGGTGTTTGCGATGGGGTTGCTGGCAGTTTAGGGATTAAGTTTTGGCGGTTTAAGGGTAAATAGGTATATTTATTAGGTTGTGTGCTATATATTACAAAGGGATCCTTTACTTTACATCATTAATGGGTAGTAATGCTGGCAATATATATTCCATCCGGCATCGTCACTCATTGAGATGTATAGTAAAATGCCTCTCGGCAATGCTGCCTTTAAAGGGACAGTCTAGACAAATTTAAACGTTCATGATTCAGATGGGGCATGCAATTTTAAACAAATTTCCAATTTAATTTTATCATCAAATTTGCTTTGCTCTCTTGGTATTCTTTGTGGAAAGCTTAACCTAGGTAGGCTCATATGCTAATGTCTAAGCCGTTAAACTGCATCTTATCTCATTTTGACAGTTTTTGACAGTTAGACACTGATAGTTCTTGTCATATAGATAATATTGCGCTCACTCCCGTGGAGTGTATTAATAAAGCAGTGTCGGCTATGCAAAACTGGGGAATGGGTAATAAAGGGATTATTTTTTTTTTTTTTAACAATAAAAATTCTGGAGTAGACTATGTCACAATCAAAAGATAAAAGAATGTACAGTTTTTTTTTTGGATCATAATGGAGTTCAATCCAGGAATTTCTTACCAATCCATCCGGAGGTATAATTCTATCAATGTTCGCAAGCCCCATTTAGTCAGCACAGTGGGGACTAATTAATGATGTGAGTCATTAATGATGTGAGTCTCCAGATCCCACCATAATAGTCATTCTCCACAGTATCCTGTGGTTTTTATTGTGTGGGTAGGCTCAAGAACCTCAACTCATATGCAGTAACATGAAAACTATAGTGGTTATTTTTATATAGGTGTTATAACGCACACCAAACAATATACTTATATCCTGATGTGCTACGAGCCTTGAACGCACGTCAAGTGTTTATAACAATAACAAGAGTAAAGACAGATAGAAAGGAAGGAGGTAAAAAATGAAGCTAACAAGAGGGGGAGGAGAGAGAGAAAAAAATGGGGGGGAGCGGGAGAGGCGAGGAATGGGGAGCTGTATGTGTTAATATGCAATGTTGGAGTCGGGTGTAGTGGTTTGTGTCTATTAATTTATCAGAATAAGGATGGAGGGGGGGGAGGAGCTCACGACTGTGGGCTAGTCACAATTCTACCGTGGTAGTTTGGTGAATATAAGGCTATATGTGTCCGTTGGTTTCCAGATGTCCAGCAAGTAATCATGAATCTCTATTTTATCATCCCTCATATATCTATATCTCTCCAACTGCAGCCACCTATCTACTTGGTCCATCCACTCAGCCATTGTAGGTATACTAATGGATTTCCATTTTTTTGGAATGAGAGATATAGCGCTATTAAGCAATATATAAAGAAGGTGCTTTGCTTGTTTGTTTGTTAGCTTGGGGATACCATGAAAGAGCAGAAGGCCGGGTGTCCTGGCTAGGGTAATTTTTAATTTGGAATCCATTATGTCCAAGACTGCTTGCCAAAAGGGTTCTATATGTCTACAAGTTTACCAAACGTGGAGAAGAGTGCACACCCACCATCTGTCTGCTTATATATCTTTTTGAGTTTGGTGTAAGATACCACCAAGACAAGTATTTATAGTTAGATTCAAGGGTTCTCGCTGAGACCAAGGCTTTTGTGTGGTTATGAAATATTCTCTGCCATTCCTGTAGGAGGGGTCACAAGTTCACGATTCCATTGTCTAGTATAATTAGGTAAAGGTGTCCCTTGGTGTGATATCAGCAGATGGTACATAATAGAGATGAGGTGTTTTGGTGTACGATGTAATAAGCAAAGTATTTCTAACAGAGTTAGTTGTCTAGTCATGTTTTCTGATTTTTTGTGTGTCTTAAGATAGTGCTATAGTTGCATGTGGAAGTACCAGGAGAACCTGAGATTTGCGTGTTCGATATCCTCTTTCTTCTTTATTTTTTTTTATCAGAAACTGGGGTAAGATTTATGCCTAGATATTTAAGTGTACAGCTGGCATAATTCTGTCTGTGAAAGATTTATGTTCAAAATTTCGGATTTGGTTTGATTTAGGTGAAAATTTGATATCCTACCATATTCCTAAATTCCCTCAGGGTTTCTGGAAGTGAAACTAACGGGTTTGTAATAGATAGTAAGACATTGTCCGCATATAGAGATAACTTGTGTTCTTGATCCCCTATTTTGAGTCCTGAAATTTTCTCGTTGTCTCTTATTTTTTGTGCTAACACCTCTATTGTAAGAGTGAATAGTAAGGGTGACAAAGAGCAACCCTGCCGGGTGCCATTGGAAATAGTGAAGGGGCTTGACAGGATGTTATTTATTTTAACTTGTGCAGAGGGTGTAGTGTATAGAGAGAAAACCCTATGAATAAAGTGTTGTCCAAAATTCATCTTCGACAGGACGGCCCTGAGAAAGGTCCAGCTGACCTTGTCGAAGGCTTTCTCTGCATCTGTAGAAACTAGTATAGTCGGAATCTTGTTGTGCTGTGCATAGTTCACAAGGAGGTTGGCCTTTATGGTATTGTCCCTGCCTCGCAGCCAGGGACAAATCCCACCTGGTCAGGGGATATTGAGTTTGGCATGATCTTATTTAGTCTGGAGGAAAGGATTTTAGCAAAGATTTTTATGTCCACGTTAAGAAGTGAAATAGGTCCAAAGTTTTCAGGGCGGTTAGCTGGTTTTCCGGGCTTTGGGATAGTAGCAATGTGAGCTAGTAACATGGAGGGTGGAAAGCCTCCTGACTCATCTATTGTGTTAAACAGAGAAGCTAGATGGGGTGACAGAGTTGTTTTAAATAGCTTGTAGTACTTGGCACTGAAGCCATCTGAGCCTGGACTTTTACCTATTCGCAAATCATCAATGGTGCCCATTACCTCCTCTGTCGAAATGGGGGCCTCCAGCTCATCAATCTCTTCCTGCGACAGAGAGGGGAGCATTATAGAATCTAGGTAAGATTCAAAGGCTGTCTGGCACAGTATCTTTGGGAGTTTGTAAATTATATAAATTGTGGTAATATGATTGTAACACTTCTGCTATAGCTGGGCTGTCAGAACATGCATGATTGTGTTGGTTAAAGATGGAATGGATATGTGATTTTAATTGTTTCCTCTTTAAGGCTCTCGCCAATAATCTCCCAGGTTTGTCACCAAATTCATAATATTTCTGTTGGGTTTTTAGAGCTATTTTTTGGTGATCTATTGAGTGTAAATCTTGCAGTTTCATTCTAGCTTGTTTAAGTTCTAGTTTGACAGGAGAGTCTGTGGGTGTTTTTTTGTATTTAACTTCTAAGTCATGTATTTTGGAAAGCAGGGATGTATGTTTGAGTCCGATTTGTTTGGACAAGAGGGCTTTTTGTTTAAGGAGTTTGCAGCGTAAAACACATTTGTGAGTCTCCCACACAACGTGTTCTGGTGTGTCTCCAACCTCATTAAGTGTGAAATATTCAGAAATTATGGTTTCGATTTGCACTCTAATCGCCTGGTTATTGAACATAAAGTCATGAAACCTCCAAATAAAGGGATGGTCTGGTATAGTAGGCCATTTCATTTTGCATATTACCGGGGCATGGTCTGACCAAGTCGTAGGGAGTATTTGGGTATTGATAACCAAAGCTAATGTGGATTGATCAGTAAAGATGTAATCGATCCGAGTGTATAGGTCATGAGAGTGAGAAAAAAACTTATAATCCCGTTGCATTGGATATAGGGTTCTCCACGCATTGTGGACTGCCAATTCTTCCAGTCTGAAATTGCACTGCTTAATCACTTTCTTTGGGGTGGAAGCCCATGCCCTGGAAGGGTCCAATTGAGGATCTAGGGGAGATTAAAATCTCCACCGAAAATCAGTGCCCCTTTCCTCAGTTCCATAATTCTATTTGTGACAGTGGTCATAAATTTGTTCTGGTGTTGGTTGGGGAAATAAGTGTTAACCAAAGTGACTACTCTGTTATGTAAGCTGCACACTACTATCAAGTACCTTCCCTCAGGGTCTTTTTCCGTATGTATTAGAGTAAAGGGGAAGAGCATTTAATTAATATTCCCACCCCATTCTTCTTCGTGTTACCCGATGCAAAAAAACACATTGGGATTTTAGGGTTAGGCCACTTAAGTTCCTTGCCTTTTTTTAAAAGGGTTTCCTGAATTAATATTATGTCGCAGTGTAGTCTAATGGCATCTCTTATTAAATGTCGGTACTGACTCTTAGTGTTTAAAGTCAGTACAGACAAGTTGTGTACACTGTGTAAAGGCATTTTGTTAAGTGGATAAGTAAATGTCAAGGAGTGCTAAGGGGGTAGGGAGGGCGAGAAAAGAAAAAAAAAAGGAAGGGGGACTAGGAAATTAAAGAAGCCTACAAGACAGAATGGCAAGAATTTGTGAAGAGAAGGTAAGAGTAGATAGGGAGAGTGAAGTTTATTGGGAACAGACCCAGATACCTGGGGGTGGTAAGAAGCTTTTTTGAAACAGTACAGTTGTAGCTCCTCCACTAAGTCTGGGCGTAGCTGAGGTAGTAGGGATAAAGTGCTTAAAGAAGGGGTTAGAGAGGTCAGAAAATAAAGCAATCTGCTTTGGCTATAGCAAGTGAAAGTGGTTAAAGAGAAGAACAGAAAAGTGGGGGTTCAGTATCCCCACACCCGATTGGATTGATAGTGTCCTCAAAAAGTGTCCTCATTTCAGTTAGTACAGTATTGATATCGTCTTTTGAGGATATTACATTGAGGTCCTCCCTAGTGAGGTATTCTTGCTGCTGTAAATCTGGTGCAGAGGCTACAGTTATAGATATTATTTTTCTTTGTCAGACCAGCCCTTTTTTATTTACCCTCCCTTTACTCCCTTGTTGGCAAGCCTATTAGTTAACGGCAAGGGTGTTTTTTTTTTTTTTTTTTTTTTTTTTTTTTTTTTTTTTATAGTTGCTGGTTATCACAATATCTATCGTTGTAAGGCCCCAACTTCTTCTGTTAGAGAGCGAGTCTCCCACCTGTGCAAATTGATCTCTGACAGGAATGTAGTGAGTCTGTTATTTATATATGGGCTCCAGCTATATAATAAGCTTAACACACGTGTAGTCTCTAAAGTGACCGGTGGCAGAAAAAGAGTCTTGGTACAACTGGTAGTTGCTGTGATTAGGCTAATATCCTATTACTATTGCCTTCTTATGTGCTTTTATTACCTTAGGGGGGATCTTATAGGTTTGTGCTAATGAGGTGGATAAGTCCTGTGTCCGTGTTATATAAGCTCACCCCCTGTTTTTATAGCATTCAATACTCCAGTGTTCCTTGGGACGCTATCTCCAGGGCCTGCTTTTATTGCTCACCTGGTCGACGGGATGATCCGGTGTCTGATGTTTACACTGCGTGTGTTATTTCGGCTAGGTCCCCTCCATGCAGCCGCTAGCTATGTCCTCAGCAGTATCCAGAGCATGGATCTTGTATGGAGTGACTGCCAGAAGCTTCCAGTCGTCTCCGGAGCTGTTTCTCCAGATTGCTAATTACAGGTAATTAGGTCCTGTAGCACCCTCAGCATTGCAGACGTTTGTCTTTTTTGTAGTCCGTCTACTGTTTGATGGAGGTGCACATGCAGCACCTTATAGGCCCTAGGTGTTGTTAGTGCTGAGATAGCTATTAATCCGCTATTGTTTCTACAGGTTCTTGCAGTATAGGTTTCCAGATCATAATCTACATGTTTTTAAAACAATATGACTTGCTTTTAACCCTATTATTCTAAAGTCCATCGGGTGTAGGTCTTAAAGCCGGGAATCATGCAGCCATCATCCTGTGTGGCCAGGCTCCGCCCCCTGCTTGCTCGATATCACTGCAGAACCCTTTGGAATATATTGCTGCATCGCAGGACTTTCAGTCATCGGGCCTTAGAGAGAACAAATAAAAGATAACATTTTATTACTTACCTCTTCTAACCCCCACTTTTAGCTTTGTGCTAATGAGGTGGATAAGTCCTGTGTCCGTGTTATATAAGCTCACCCCCTGTATTTATAGAATTCAATACTCCAGTGTTCCTTGGGACAGTGAGTCTGTTATTTATATATGGGCTCCAGCTATATAATAAGCTTAACACACGTGTAGTCTCTAAAGTGACTGGTGGCAGAAAAAGAGTCTTGGTACAACTGGTAGTTGCTGTGATTAGGCTAATATCCTATTACTATTGCCTTCTTATGTGCTTTTATTACCTTAGGGGGGATCTTATAGCTTTGTGCTAATGAGGTGGATAAGTCCTGTGTCCGTGTTATATAAGCTCACCCCCTGTATTTATAGCATTCAATACTCCAGTGTTCCTTGGGACGCTATCTCCAGGGCCTGCTTTTATTGCTCACCTGGTCGACGGGATGATCCGGTGTCTGATGTTTACACTGCGTGTGTTATTTCGGCTAGGTCCCCTCCATGCAGCCGCTAGCTATGTCCTCAGCAGTATCCAGAGCATGGATCTTGTATGGAGTGACTGCCAGAAGCTTCCAGTCGTCTCCGGAGCTGTTTCTCCAGATTGCTAATTACAGGTAATTAGGTCCTGTAGCACCCTCAGCATTGCAGACGTTTGTCTTTTTTGTAGTCTGTCTACTGTTTGATGGAGGTGCACATGCAGCACCTTATAGGCCCTAGGTGTTGTTAGTGCTGAGATAGCTATTAATCCGCTATTGTTTCTACAGGTTCTTGCAGTATAGGTTTCCAGATCATAATCTACATGTTTTTAAAACAATATGACTTGCTTTTAACCCTATTATTCTAAAGTCCATCGGGTGTAGGTCTTAAAGCCGGGAATCATGCAGCCATCATCCTGTGTGGCCAGGCTCCGCCCCCTGCTTGCTCGATATCACTGCAGAACCCTTTGGAATATATTGCTGCATCGCAGGACTTTCAGTCATCGGGCCTTAGAGAGAACAAATAAAAGATAACATTTTATTACTTACCTCTTCTAACCCCCACTTTTAGCTTTGTGCTAATGAGGTGGATAAGTCCTGTGTCCGTGTTATATAAGCTCACCCCCTGTATTTATAGCATTCAATACTCCAGTGTTCCTTGGGACGCTATCTCCAGGGCCTGCTTTTATTGCTCACCTGGTCGACGGGATGATCCGGTGTCTGATGTTTACACCGCGTGTGTTATTTCGGCTAGGTCCCCTCCATGCAGCCGCTAGCTATGTCCTCAGCAGTATCCAGAGCGTGGATCTTGTATGGAGTGACTGCCAGAAGCTTCCAGTCGTCTCCGGAGCTGTTTCTCCAGATTGCTAATTACAGGTAATTAGGTCCTGTAGCACCCTCAGCATTGCAGACGTTTGTCTTTTTTGTAGTCTGTCTACTGTTTGATGGAGGTGCGCATGCAGCACCTTATAGGCCCCAGGTGTTGTTAGTGCTGAGATAGCTATTAATCCGCTATTGTTTCTACAGGTTCTTGCAGTATAGGTTTCCAGATCATAATCTACATGTTTTTAAAACAATATGACTTGCTTTTAACCCTATTATTCTAAAGTCCATCGGGTGTAGGTCTTAAAGCCGGGAATCATGCAGCCATCATCCTGTGTGGCCAGGCTCCGCCCCCTGCTTGCTCGATATCACTGCAGAACCCTTTGGAATATATTGCTGCATCGCAGGACTTTCAGTCATCGGGCCTTAGAGAGAACAAATAAAAGATAACATTTTATTACTTACCTCTTCTAACCCCCACTGGGAGTATAATTTATTCTGCAAGCTATGTTTACCCAGCTTTTTTATAGCCTATACTTAAAGGGACATTAAACCCCAAAAATTTTGGTTTCTCATTTCTTTATATTAGGTTTCTCATATGCTAGATATGTAGGGCACACATATGATATTAAATACATTTTTTTCATTGAATCAAGGGAGTTTTTGGGGCCATAGGACATTGGGCTCCATTTATCGAGCAGCTATTTCTGCTTCAGTGGCTCGTCTGAAACAATAATTAAGTAGCAGCGGTCTTAAGATCAGTACTGACAGCCCCTGCTAGAAGCTGACTGGCCGCCAGCAAGCAGGGGGGGCATTGTACAAAAATTGCTGGTGAAATGCTTGTGCAATGTTAAATGCGTATGCTGTCCGCCCGCAGCGAGGTTCAGAGTGAATCCTGTCCATCTGATTAAATAGTAAATTGAGCCCACTGTCATAAATGAAATCATTAAGAATTATTAATGAATTTAGTAATGTTGACTTAATCATGTAGACTGGATTTGTCCTACAGTAGTATTTGAGGTATTATGTGAAGCTAAACTTTAAGGATCTATCATGGCTAAATCATATTCATTGAAAAAAAGTTGCTAAAGATATTAACTGCTTTTGATGATTTGAAAATCAAGCCTGATAGTCCTTATCTGGCCATGGGTTCTTTTGTTAAGTATATTTATATATAAAAAAAGAAAACATTAATCTTTTCTCACATAACTTGTATTGGGACTGGTAGGGTCATATTTCAATTCCTGGTTTATATATTTCTGAAGTGGCCTGCAGATCTGAAATCCACACTCCTACAACCAATTTACAAAGAGGAACGACACTCATATATGTTTTGGTTTCAAATATCTGTCCCTATACTGACATTTTTTTTACCCTTCAGCTTTGATACATTGCTTTACAAACCATTAAGTGATAGAAAATAATGTCTCCTAGCTCTGTTCTCTGTCTTGTAGTTGTTTCCAGACACAATGCCATTAATCTTCCAAGCATAGCTTTGTTTTTATACCCTAAGTGCATTATTTTGCACTCAGTTCTAAACTGTAACTGCCCCATTCCTGTTCATTTCTGAAATTTACATCAATGATTTATCATTTTATTTAACCTCCATGGCATGTCCACCTTATTGTATATCATTAGATCTAAGTATAAACTTTACATTTTTTGTAAACTCATTAATGTAGATTTAAAATAGACAATGACGGATCTTAGTACAAACTAAATGCATGGATCTACAAAAGAGACCTAAAATTAAAAATCAAATACTTTTTTAAAACCAATTTCTTAAAGTGATACCTACTATTATTTGTCCACTTATAGAAAGTGATGGCTTGCTGGTTTTTTTTTTTTTTTTTTTTTTTTTAAAGCTTAAAACTTATGTACTCGTAGTGTGAAACAATCTTTTCATTAAAGGAACACAAAACTAAATATGTTGAATTATGCACAGGAGAAAAGTGTTTGCAACATAGTTATGTCATTTTTATTGCCCCTTTTCCTGAAATGTAACTCTAAGGGGCCGTATTATTAAGCACCGTAATGATGCCTAATACATCTGTTTCCGTGTGAGCCTTCTTAAGACCGCTGCTCCTTAACTCGTCCGCCGTCTCTGAGCGGCGGACAGCAATCAACCCGATCAGATACGATCAGGTTGATTGACACCCCCTGCTAGAGGACGATTGGATCTGAAGGGGGCGGTATTGCACAAGCAATTCACCAGAACTGCTTGTGCAATGATAAATGCTGACAGCGTATGCTGTCAGCATTCAGTGATGTCTGTCGGACATGATCTGCTGAGCGGATCATGTTAGACAGACATATGATAAATCGGCCTCTAAAACTGATGATTTTCCTGTGAGAACAGAAAGTGCATATACCAGACTTCACAAGCCAAGCACTGATATGTTATACACAGTGATTGGTTTATCAATGTACAATATAATTTATATCAATCCCTAGTTGTAATGCTGTTTAAAATGGTGGACAAGTTTAAAATGGCGGACAAGTTATGGATGAGCTGTCTTTATACCGCTGCTTCATAACTGCTGTTTCCGGCGAGCCATTCGGAGCTTGATAATTCAGCCCCAGAGAATATAATTTTAACCCTTTGGCTGCTAAGCCATTTCCCACCTGTGTGCTAAGCTGGTTTTGAGCTTTTGTTGCAGTTCACGTTTAAACACTTTTAGAAGTAAAGTTTGTGTGAATAAACTTTACAAACTATATATTGGGTTTTTTCAGCAGACCCAACAGATTCAAAATATACCATTATTATATGTGTATTTATCTTCAGGTTTAAAAAATAGCACGTAAAATGTGAAAAAAGTGTATTTTTTTACTCTTGACTCAATAAATAATAGTATGTAATTTTATTTTTCTAAGCTCTACCATCAAAATATGTGTGGATAAATATTTGTAGTGGGTAACCCGTCTGAAATAAGCAGAAATTAAGAACATTCACTGTTTCTTTCCACTGTTTTATTGCATGCATGTCAATTTGATAAATTATCAAAAACAGCATCTTAGAATTTACTCTACTGTTTTTCAGCAATTAAACAGTTCTAGCCACTTGAGAAATTAAAATGAGGTATTAGTTAAAATTAGTTAATTTTGCATTAAAACGTTTTAGACTTGGTCGATATGTTATTCTTTAACACCCTTTAACTCTGTTTTATAATACTTTATTGAATAGAGACGTGTATTTTCTTTCCAGATACATCTATACTATAATTGCGTTTGTAATGTCCGTCGCCGTCGGCAAACAGAGCATTACAAAAAAAAAAAAAAACGCACGAAGTATAACAAAATAAAAACTCTGAACCTCCCATACAAAGTATTAACACATACACCGCAAACTCACACATCGCAAAATAATAAAGTAATTAACCCCTTAACTGTCAACAACCCACATCGTAATAAACCTAATTACCCTATTAGCCCCTAAACCACAAAACCCCCACATCGCAATAAACATAATTAAAACGACAGGGGTATGAAATCTCTATAGGAGGTGCTAAAACCAGTGAAAGTGTATCTAAATATATGAGCACACCCTAACTGTTAAAAACACAAAAATAGAAACTCCTAGATAGCAATAAACATGCTCTTGTTGATTATATCACCACAATAACTAGGACCTCCTAATATGGAGTACGCCACAAAATGCTGAATGGTATATACATGCATAGGTAGAACTGGTGATGGTATAAAGGTATAAAGTTAACAAGTGTTAGAATAAGGACATAATGACTGTGACCCTCAATTATATGATAAATAGTTATTCATACTAAACCAGTCCATTGATGTATCAATGTATTCAGTCAGTCCCAAGGAAAGTCCTTATAAGGTAGTATGAATCTTTGGGGATGAAGAGACTTGTATGACATTCGTTCAGAACAGGCAGCACTCTAACTTCACCATAGGTGATGAGGCAATTCTATATGAAATAAAGGAAAGGAAAGAGGCGCCGTATGTGTGAATCAGTATAACCAACTGGATAAAAATACGCAGAAGCACACGGTATTCACATTATATGAAGGCACCCTCTTGTGCCAATAGAGGCAGGCTGGTTTTTGCAGCAGACCAGCTAGCTGAACCAAGACAATGTACTGGATACAGCGGTGCAATCACCCCCAATTGGATGGCAGGACTCAGGTGATAATCCACTCCCAAGGATAGAGAGGTAGCAACAAAGGATGCACAAGGGAGGCTATACAAAAACCTCCCAAGGTAGCGTAGTAAAAGATGCACACAGCAATGAGAGTTTTTTTTATTTAAAACTTTCTAATTTGTTTAATAAAACAGTATATAAAACAAAATTTAAAACAACTCATGCTTAAGTTGTGCATAAGTACAATATTGCAATGCGTTTCACAAAACCAACCGTTTCATCAGGCATAAAAACATGGTATAAGATTGACCCTTATATAGGGCTATGCTACCTAAACTTAGTATGTAACAACCCTCCCCCTACAATTAGCACGCAGGCCAATCAGAAAACCCTTTGTCTCATTAGTAGAATGTTGTCACACCTGTATCTTAAAATCCACTTGGGAGTGTAATGCTTATATCAGCATTTTATTGATATATCCCAAGGTTTTATTAATGACATATAACCACAGTCAAAAACTTTTTAACTACAGCTGACAGGCAATGAAACAGAGTAGCAAGTATGGTCTTTGATATTATACAAAATGCTAAATTATGATAACAATCACACCAGCCATCTGTCACAACTATCGAAACTGGTGTAGTGGGTATAAAATGATAGTGTATTGAGTACATGCATTTTTTTGTTTAGCCAGGCTTTCAATATAGTGGATACACATTTTCAAACAATTAATCGGACATGTTTATGTGGATTTTTGTTTTTTTTGAAGATGACCTTTTTGAAGATTTCATACATACCTCCCTTGCTCCAACATCCACCTTCAATCCCCCAAAGGAAGATGTATCATACATTGATTAGTTCCAGCAACTTGTATTGGCCACATCCCAGGTAAAAAGAGAATTTGGCCCAATGAGGCGAAAGCTATGCAGAGTTTGATGGATGACCATAATTTTGTTATCCATCAAGCTGACAAGGGCGGAGGCATTGTGCTTCAAAATTATTCAGATTACATCAAAGAAGCTCAACGCATACTTTGGGATATTGAATATTATAGAAAATTACTGTATGATCCTACTGTAGATTTCTCAAAAGCCTTGGGTAAGATACTGGAATTTGGTCTGTCTGAGGGTATTTTAACTAAAAAAGAAGAGGTATCTTACACCTGACCACCCTAGTATACCGTATTATTATCATCTTCCTAAACTGCATAAGAATGATAAGGTCCCCCCAGGAAGACCTATCATTGCAGGAATTAACAGTATAACTTATAAATTATCCGAGTATGTTGACATATACCTTCAAAAATACGTGTGTAACTTACCATCATGCATTAAAGACACCAAAGATTTGCTGCACAAACTATCTCATATTAAGCGTAACAACAATTTTTTGTGGTTGTCTTGCGATGTGGGAGCCCTTTATTCAAATATATCACATGATATACTGTAGGTTTACATACAACCAAGGTACTGTATATTTGAATGAGGATTTATATATGCCCGAGGTACAAAAAGAATATTTGATAACTCTGATTGATTACATCTTAAAGCACAATTATTTTCAGTTTCTCAACTAATATTATTTACAAATAAAAGGAGCCGCCATGGGCACCAGATTTGCCCCCAGTTTCTTAATCCTCTTTATGGGGCAATTTGCAGAATTATATATTTACAACTCGAAATTGAGGGGCAATCTGGCGTTCTAGGGCCGTTATATAGATTATTTCATTTTTGTTTTTGAGGGATTCACAGCAGAGGCTACTAATTTTATGTCATCTTTAAATGCCAATAATATGGGTATAGGTTTTACATCTAATATACAAGAAGTAGCAATTGAGTTCTTGGATGTTGTTCTTACCTGGGACCCAGAGGGTAACATATGTACATTGACATACTTTAAACAAGTAGACTTTAAAAATTTCTTACATTTTAGCAGCAACCATTTAACAAATTGGAAAATTAATATCCCTTTCAGACAATTTTGTAGGATAAGACGGAATTGTACTACTGTGGAAAAATATAATGAGCAGTCTAATATACTTACATCCAGATTTTTAGAAAAAGGTTACCCTTTTAGCCATTATTTGTCACCCAGTACAACTCCAATTATAAATCCATACGTAAAGTTCTAAAAAAGATTGGCCAATATTAATGAGAGATCCCATCTTAAAGAAAACATGACCTTCACAACCCAAATTAGTCTATAGGAGAGCACCTACACTTAAACAGAAATTGGTACCCAGCAAAGTTGTGATGTCTAGAAAGAATAAAAACAAAGGTAGAAACAGCAGTAAGAGCCATATTGAATCCAACTTAAGTGGTATTTTGAAAAAAGGTGCCTTCAGATGTGGCAAAAAAGGTGCTACATGTGTAGATATATTACACATGGAAAGACCAGTATAACATCTAACACTACTGGGATACACAAGTAGATTATCTTGTGAAACTTCATATGTGGTTTACGTTCTCACGTGTGAATGTGGGCTTCAGTATATTGGAAGAACCAGTAGGAAGATTAGGGTGAGAGGGAGTGAGCACCTCAGAAATGTTAGGTCGAAATCTCTTAAACATAGTGTACCCAGACATATTTGTCAAGAGCATACACCAGGAATCTGCAATTTAACTATCACTCCCCTGGAAAGTATTCCTTTTAGTCGTATGTCAAATAGGTTCACCAGACTCAGGCCCCCAATCTCAAGGACATACTAGTACATAGCCAACTAATAGCCTCCAATGAGAGTAATTGGTTGGAAGAACAAAAACAAAAAAGAGAAGGGAATTATAAATGCTCACATTGCTCTGTATGTAAAAACATGATTGTAGGTAACGGTAAGGACTTTATAGATAAGTTTGGAAAATATCACAGGGCAAAGGGACATATAAACTTTAGAAGTGAAGGGACAATATTCATCACAATAAACCTAATTAACCTATTAACCCCTACAATGCAAAACCCACACATCACAATAAACCTAATTAACCTATTAACCCCTAAACCGCAAAACCCCACACATCACAATAAACCTATTTACCCCATTAACCCCTAAACCGCAAAAAACCCACATAGCAATAAACATAATTAACCTATTAACCCCTAAACCGCAAAACCCACACATCATAATAAACCTATTTACCCCATTAACCCCTAAACCGCAAAAATCCCACATTGCAATAAACCTAATTAACCTATTAACCCCTTATACTGACAAAAAACACAACGCAAATAGCTAATTAAATTACTAAGCCCTCTAACCTAACACCCCCTAACCTAACAACCCCTAAATTAACACAAATTAACTAAGCTAAAAAATAATAAAGTTACAAAAAAGAAAAGCTAAGATTACAAAAAATAACAAAAGGATAACATTACAGAAAATAAAAAAACAAATGACCAAAGTTTACAAAATCAAACCTAATCCCTATGAAAATAAAAAAGCCTCCCCCAAAATAAAAACACCCCTACTCTAAGAATAAACTACCAGTAGCCCTTAAAATGGCTATTTGCAGGGCATTGCCCCAAAGATAAACAGCTGTTTTACATTAAAAATACACAAAGTCCCCCCTAACAGTAAACTCCCCCACCCACCAAGCCCCCCAAAATAAAAGAACCTAACACTAAAAAACCTAAACTACCCATTGCTCTGAAAAGGGCATTTTTTGGGGGCATTGCCCTTAACAGGGCATTTAGCTCTTTTACTGCCCATCCCTAATCTAAATAAAACAAACCATCCTGAAAAACCCTTAAAAAAACCTAAGTCTAACCCCAAGGTTGGTACTCATCGTTCCTGAAGGTCCTGTTCCAGGCGGTGAAGTCTTCTTCCAAGCGACGACCTCTTCTTTCTTCTTCCAGGAACAATCCGGCGCAGAGCGGAGGGCAGAACTGAAGACCAGAAACCCTGGTGCTGAAGACCAGCGAGCCTGCAACTGAAGACCGGCAATCCTGGTACTGAAGACCAGCGACCCAGGAGCTGAAGACCGGCAACCCTGGAACTGAAGACCGGTGACCGCAAAGCCATGGAGCGTGGAGGATCCTTTTCATACGGTCACCGCCATACACTGAATAGTAAATTCAAGGTATGCAATTAAAGATGGCGTCCCTTGATTTCCTATTGGCTGATTTGATTCATCCACGCTCCATGGCTCCTCAGTCGCCGGCCTTCAGTTCCAGGGTCGCCGGTCTTCAGTTCCAGGGTCACTGGTCTTCAGCTCCAGGGACTCTGGTCTTCAGCTCCGCGGTCATCGATCTTCAGCTCTGCCCTTCACTCCGGATTGTTCCTGGAAGAAGAAAGAAGAGGTCGCTGCTTGGAAGAAGACTTCACCACCTGGAACAGGATCTTCTCTGCCGGACTTCAGGAATGGTGAGTACCAACCTGGGGGTTAGACAGAATTTTTTTGTTTTTTTTGGGAGGTGGTTGTTTTATTTAAATTAGGGATAGGCAGTAAAAGAGCTAAATGCCCTTTTAAGGGCAATCCCCAAACAAATGCCCTTTTCAGGGCAATGGGTAGTTTAGGGTTTTTAGTGTTAGGTTCTTTATTTAGGTTGTTTGGTGGGTGGGAGGATTTACTGTTAGGGGGGACTTAGATTTTTTGGTAACTGCAAAAGAGCTGTTTAACTTAGGGCAATGCCCTACAAAAAGCCCTTTTAAGGGCTATTGCTAGTTTAGCATTAGCGTAAGCTGCATCCAGGTGGATTCCAAAAATGGCAGGGTGGTTCCGTCACCACTATAGACCACCCTTCCGAAAATGGCAGGGTGGTTCAGTGGTTCCATCACCACAATAGACTGCCCTCTGGGCAGGCTTTCCCACTAGTTTTTTATAAGTTGGATTCATAAAAAAGCAAATAATGAACTGCCACCTACACAAACTGAAAGAAATATGAATGGATGTATAAACGAAATGCTTTAATATATTTGCTCATTCATTATTCTGTTAATTAAAAGAAAAAAAAAACTACAAATACAAACAATGCATGAGCAACCGACACCTGACCCCCCTGCACTTAAAGCGCCATGATAACCAAATATTGAAACACTTGAAAGTGATGCAGCATAGCTGTAAAAAGCTGACTAGAAAATATCACCTAAACATCTCTATGTAAAAAAGAAAGATATTTTACCTCAAAAGTTCCTCAGTAGCCACATCCCATTGTAAAGGACTTCTAAGCAGCAAATCAGTATGTCTGTCCTGGGACAGCTAAGGGAGTGAGCTTTGTGCACACTCATCATATTTCCCTATTCAGTTTAAGGAATTTTACTATGAAATCTCATGAGAGTTAAGTGAAATATCATGAGATAACAGTAATAGAGTTCATGACCTCAGCACTGTTGATGATGATTGGCTGCTGTTCATTTCTTCATTTTTTTATTTTTATTTTTACCTGCAGCTGGGCAGCAGCTGAGTATAACTTTTTACACAGAACTTACTCTGCTGTGAGGTAAAATATCTTCCTTTTTTACATAGAGATGCTCAGGTTATATTTTCCTATCAGCTTTTTACAGTTATACTACATCAGTTTCAAGTGATTTAGCATATGAGCATTATGTCCCTTTAACTCCACTGCACTCAGGGTCAAGTCCTACAAAAACAAAGTGTGGGAACTCACAAAGACTTCCACCCTCAAATAATTAATATTGTTTTATACACACACACACACTGTATTTATATGTATATAATCTATACACTTTGGTTAATGAAAGCAAATTAAATCCAATGAAGGGCTGGGACTCATCCTCTGTCAAAGAATCTCACCAACTTAAAGGGACAGTCAAGTCCAAAATAAACTTTCTTTGTTCTCCTGGTATTCTTAGTTGAAAGTTAAGCCTAGGTAGGCTCATATGCTAATTTCTTAGACCTTAAAGGCCGCCTCATATGTGAATGCATTTTGACAGTTTTTCACCACTAGAGGGTGTTAGTTCATGTGTGTCATATAGATAACATTGAGCTCTTGAATGTGAAGTTACCTTGGAGTAAGCACTGATTGGCTAAAATGCAAGTCTGTCAAAAGAAATAAAATAAAGGGGCAGTTCCTCTATAGAGAGTTTGGGACAAAGATTTTACACAAAAGCAATAGGTGTTTAAAAGGACATGAAACACATTTTTGTTTCTTCCTTGATTCATCTTTAGCAAGGGTATCAAACTCATAGCATCTGGGGGCCACTTGCCAAGTGTTCTTCTCCCATTGGGGCCGCTTGATCTGAGTAAGTGCTCCGGAACTGGATATACTAGGAAATGGAAGAGACATTTAGCCAAGTAGTAGTGCATGGTGGGAGTTGTAGCCAACAATAGACATACACATTTGTCTATATTTATCTTGTGAGTGCCAAATAAAGTGATCATCTTGGAACTGTTTAAAAATGTAAAAATTGACATTTACCCAACGCAGTGCATGGTCGGAGTCTGCACTGGATGCTTGTCTTGGTATTTATCTTGTGAGTGCCTATATAGAACAACAACTAGTTACACCTCTTAACAGCCCAAATTAATGGTTTACCTATTAAACAAGGGAGGGCCAGATTAAACTATCTAGAGGGTTGAATTTGGCCCTGGGGCCAGTACTTTGAGACCCCTGAGATAGAGCATTCAATTTTAACCCATTAAAGACCAGGCATTTCAGACTAAAACTTCCTCAAAAGAGCAGAGCATTTTTAGCATTTTTGCTATCACTTTATTTAAACAGAAAGAGCCTTGTTTTTTTTTTATTTTATTTACCTATAAAATCTATATATATATTTTTTAGTAGACAACCCAAGGTATTGATCTCAGACCATTTTGCCATATTTCATGCAAACGTTTTGCTGCAAAATGCCATCATATTAAAAAAAATGTTAACCTTTTCACAAACTTTGGGGTTCTTCCTGAAATTATTTACTTAGCGCTTGTACACTCATGACATGATGATTGTAAAAGCTTCTCTGGGATCCCCTTTGTTCAGGAATAGCAGACATGCATGGCTTTACCGTTGCTTTTTGGTAATTAGAGTGCCGCTAATTGCAGCTGCGCACCAAACTTCTGAAATTCCTGGCAGTTAAGGGGTTAATCAGGTAGCTTGTAAGGTTATGTTTAGCCTTAGTGTAAAGATTAATCTCCCACCTGATCCCTCCAACCCCCTGATCCCTACCTGATCGCTCTCTTCCTTCACACACACCCCACTGGTCACCACCATCTTAGGTAATGGCAGTCTGCCAATGTGAAGTTTTAGTCCCTTTTTTTAATTATATATATATATATATATATATACAGTGTAGGAATACCCCTTACCTTCCCACATCCCTGATCCCTCCCAAAAAGCTCTCTAACTCTCCCCCATCTAACTGGTTTCCGCCATCTTAGGTACTGGCAGCTATCTGCCCGTACCCAGATTTCTATCCATGTATCTCTTTTTTTACATACAAATCCATTTTTTTTTTTACCCCACATCCCCCTCCAAGCAATCTTTTTCCATACCCTTTATTCCCCCTATCAACTCTAGGATCCCCCCTATCCCTCCCTATTGATTTTGTTTCTGCAGTGTAGCGATTCCCATCCCTCCCTCCTCCCTCCTGCTATTGGCCGCCCACCCACCTCCCTCCTAACCCTCCCACACCACCAAGGATCGGCACCATCACATCTCTCTCGTGCATAAATAGTGCAATCTTGCCAGTGTTAGCGAGATTGCGGCAAAAAGAGGCCCAGGGCAGCAGTGCCATACATGGTACGGCACTGGTCGTTAAAGGGATAAGCTACTTTCTAATTTTACTTCTATTATCTAAATTTATTTGTACTCTGGTATCTTTTGTTGAAAAACATGGACGTAGCTCAAGAGCATGCACATGTTTTCAGTACTATATGGCAACAGTTTTGCAAGAATGTTATCCATTTGCAAGAGCACTAGACGGCAGCAATATTCCCTGCCATGTAGTTCTCCGGACACCTACCTAGGTATCTCTTCAACAAAGAATACCATGGGATCGAAGCAAATTTGATAATAGAAGTAAATCGGAAACTTTTTTAAAATTGTATGTTCTGTCTAAATCACAAATAAAATGTTTTGTTTTTATATCCCTTTAATGTCTCCTTCCTGATGGTTCAGTTTCCACTCCTGATAATCTTACTTCCCCTTTATTTAATTTTCAAATAATTTTCATTCAAATATCCAACTCATATTTACTTTTCCCTTTTCAATCTGTTTATTGTCAGTGTTGCCTTTATTTTACTTTAACTTTCACCTTCATTAAATAGCTGCACCTATTTGGAAAACAAATACTGGTTTATGTTTTGTGAGGTGTGTATCATTTTCTACCAATAGATTTGTGGGAGTTGGCTTTATCAGCCAGTGACCAGCTTTCTCACAGATTAGTGTGATTCCTGTTACTTTCAAAATAAGAATAAACATGTGTAAGTTAACTTTTTTATGTACATATTTTTACTTTTAAAATAAAAAAAATATAATTTATATGAAAGTAATATTTAATGCTCAAATAAAGGGACACTGAACACCTTAATTACAAGATATTTCCTATAAAATGACACTGCCATGTCTAATTTTTTTAACAAATTAATATTATGCTGTAATTGTTTTTAAATAGCTAAACAGCATTCACCACTTCCCTTATTTAGAGGAGCCAATGTGGGCTTGAGTCTGCAGCTGACAAGGCAAGCCACAGTTATTATGTTAGTATATGTATGATATGTAGCAGGGTTAGTCTTGTGAAGTCTGCGGTGTGCATTTCCACCTTTAAAAAATCCACAATTTTCACAAGAGTGCAAAATAAATAAAGAAATCATAATGCAAATTGTTTTACTATACATAACTAAACATTTTATATAAAAATCTCACTGGTTTGACAACAGTGTTACTTGTGGAACACAAAGTCACAGAAAATTAGGTTTCAGAAAAATGTGTGGATGGATCTAACAGCAGCTTGATACTAGAATGATATAGTGTAGAGGACACTAATTAATGATCATGCACAGTGCTTCCCAACTCAAGTTTCCAATGAATCCTCATATTTTCAATTGTTTTTGGCTAGAGAGCAGACATAGGGCTTGATGATATAAACATCGCCTGCTCAAAGCTACTTTTTCTCGCTGACTCTTGCAGGGCTGTCCCGGTGGAATGATCGTAACAAAGGGGCAGTCCCTGCGAGTGGCGAGATGGCTCCTATTGAAAGTAATGGAGCTCGCTGGATAGGGACACTTCGTTCCTTAGAGCAAAGTTATCAGGGAGCAGGGGGAGCACTTTAAAATTAAAATCCTGCAGCCAATATAACTCACATTACGCTGCTTTCTGCATAGAGCATCTTACATTCGCCTATATTTTCGTATATATGCGTTTTTCTATTAGGATTATAAGTATATTGAGTGTTTTGAGAAAAGCTTGCCACCTTTTAGTTGGAGAGAAAAAACTGAGATCTGCAGTGCGAAAATCTTTAAAGAATTACGCTGGCATTAGAGAGACATTTTCATATTCGCCCATGTTCAGCCCATTTTATGAAAAAACAACAATTACGCTTTGTATTTTGTATTTATAAGCAAAAATTTCTGTGTGATTTTTGCACATTCAGTGCACTAAAATTACAATTTACGCTGTGCTATTTAATTAGATTTATTCCTGTGTAAATTACACACACATTTTACATTTTTTGTTGAAATACCATTTTCGGTGAAGAATTTTGTTACGATTTTCGATGCACCTTAACAACACAATTTTTCCCTGCTTATTTTTGTGTGATTGGGTCAAATATTTGTTTTGTATGATGCTTAAAATACTAATTTTATTGTGTATTTTTCATATGGAAATGAAGTATACGCCCCTTAGCAAGACACCCTGTTTTCAGAGTAAAAAGTGGCTTTAGATCATTCCACCAGGGAAATAGGACTGGCCAGCATTCTTTAATAATCTCACCAGCCCAGAGAGCTTTTAATCATCGAGCCCATATTTTTTTTGCAGTCATTGTACTAATAAAGTGTAAGGAAAACGTTCCTCCTGGTCATTGGTTTGTCAACTGTGTTCATTAGGACACCCAGATTACATCTGTGCTTATCAATGTAAAGCTTATTTGCATAGCCCAGCCCAGAACCCCTTCTCCAGTGGAAAAACTTTTGAATTTTCATGTTGAAAAATGTGCAGATGTGCTATTTAATGATTTATTGTACGTATCACCAAATTGACAGCTGCGTTTATTCCTGGAGACTGTATAACTTTCATACCTGTGTTGGAGGAGGGTAAAGGATGTTATCATTTCACTTAGTTATCATTTAAATGGCATCACTCAAGGCACAATGCAAGGTAAGTTGATTAACTAGATTATTAATTCTCCTTTGCAACCATCATAGGCGGTGTAATGTGAAGCTTACAAATGATTAAAGAGCAGTGAAAGTGCTTTGCATAACTGATGCATTTACACAGTAGACTAGCACAACCACATGAACTCTGTTTATATACAGGCACTTATATAGTTTTTGTTTTTGTTTTTAACAACACTTTGTTTTCACCTCATCCTCTGGGCTACCAGGAGTTTGCATAGTTTCATTAGCAGTTATCTTAAATTGACATGAAAAACAAAATTGTTCTTTTATGATCTAGGGCGCGATCCGATATACGGCGCAGGTTTTGGCGCAAGCGTGGAAACCTGCGCTGCCCGTAATTTCACCTCGCACATCGGGGTATTACATATATTTCGCCGGCATTTCCTAAGTGCCGTAAGTCGGATAAACTAGCGATGTCCATAAATAAGCGTAAGTAAAAATTTCTGGAGTCGCCAGTGACTTACGGCACTTTAGAAACTGCCGGCGACTAAGAAAAGTAACTAAAATTTTAAATCTCCCGTAACTGCCTAACACGCCTCCCAAAAATAAGCCCGACACGTATACCCCTATATCCGCAATCCCCCCTCTCACTCCTAATAATAAATGTATTAACCCCTAGACCGACAACCCCCCACAACGCAATAAACCTAATTATTAACCCCTAAACCTCTATAGCCCACACCGCAAGTAATAAATAAATTATTAACCCCTAAATCGCCATAGCCCACACCGCAATAAACCTATTCTAGTATCAACCCCTAAACCGCCATAGCCCACACCGCAATAAACCTATTCTAGTATTAACCCCTAAACTGCCATTTCCCACATAGCCTATTAAATCTATTAACCCCTAATCTGACGTCAACATCGCCACCACTATAATAAAGTTATTAACCCCTAAACCTAAGTCTAACCCTAACACCCCCCTAACTTAATTATTATTTAAATAAATCTAAATAATCTTACTATTATTAACTAAAGTATTCCTATTTAAAACTAAATACTTACCTATAAAATAAACCCTAACACCTAGATTTAGAGTTCTGCATTAGCCATCCAAACTAGCGTTAGGGGGTCTTAACGCTGGTTTTGGCCGCCCGCTGGTATTTAGAGTCAGTCAGGAAAGGGTCTAACGCTCACTTTCCAGCCGCGACTTTTCCATACCGCAGATCCCCTTACGTCAATTGCGTATCCTATCTTTTCAATGGGATCTTTCTAACGCCAGTTTTTAGAGTCTTGGCTGAAGTGAGCGTTAGAACTCTAACGACCAAACTCCAGCCGCAGAAAAAAGCCAGGAGTTAAGAGCTTTCTGGGCTAACGCCGGTTCATAAAGCTCTTAACTACTGTGCTCTAAAGTACACTAACACCCATAAACTACCTATGTACCCCTAAACCGAGGTCCCCCCACATCGCCGCCACTCTAATAAAAATTTTTAACCCCTAATCTGCCGACCGCACACCGCCGCAACCTACATTATCCCTATGTACCCCTAAAGGGGTCCTCCGGGATAAGCTCTGTCTTTCCCTTCTTTTTAACTTGCTCACCTTTGTTGGTCTGGTATAAAGCAGCTTTAATTATTGGTAAAAATTTAAATTTAAATCTAGCCCTCGGATTGTAAGGGCTTAGCCTATATCTATAATTCTGCTGCCAGATACCTTTGATACTGATTTCAGACTAATTTAAGATTCACAGCTCAACTTAGGTGCAGTGTTTTTAATTTTTAGCTTTTGCTAAATGTATGTGTGGTTAAAATTTTTTGACTTTAATAAACTTTAGTGTATGAATGGAGAACAACATTTTTTCTAACTAAAAACAATCTAGCTCTGATTTTGCGAGGGCATTGGTGGAATTTTCCTCACAGATTTAAGTTACCTACTCTTACTTGTAAGTCTATTTACAATTACTTGTTAGTTGTATCTTGCCCATAACTTTAAATCTGTGGCAGGAGGTATTAGTGGTTAGGAGATTATAAAACTCAAATTGGGCCATTTGCCCTTAACCACTGAATCTCTTGTGTATAATATACTCTGCCCCACCCCCACCTTTTCTCACTTTAAATTCCCCTAATCTGCTGCCCCTAACATCGCCAACCCCTATATTATATGTATTACCCCCTAATCTGCACCCCCCAGCGTCGCCGCTACCAACCTATACTTATTAACCCCTAATCTGCCGACCGGACCTCGCCGCCACTATAATAAATGTATTAACCCCTAAACCGCCTCACTCCCGCCTCAAAAACCCTATAATAAATAGTATTAACCCCTAATCTGCCCTCCCTAACATCGCCGACATCTAACTTCAAGTATTAACCCCTAATCTGCTGACCGGACCTCGCCGCTGCTATAATAAATGTATTAACCCCTAAAGCTAAGTCAAACCCTAACCCTAACACCCCCTAAGTTAAATATAATTTAAATCTAACAAAATAAAATAAATCTTATTAAATAAATTATTCCTATTTAAAACTAAATACTTACCTGTAAAATAAACCCTAATATAGCTACAATATGACTAATAATTACATTGTAGCTATTTTAGGATTTATATTTATTTTACAGGCAACTTTGTATTTATTTTAACTAGGTACAATAGCTATTAAATAGTTAATAACTATTTAATAGCTACCTAGTTAAAATAATTACAAAATTACCTGTAAAATAAATCCTAACCTAAGTTACAATTACACCTAACACTACACTATTATTAAATTAATTAAATAAATTAACTACAATTAGCTCAAATTAAAAACAATTAAATAAAACTAAACTATAGTACAACCCCCCCCCACTAAATTACAAAAAAAAAATTACAAGAAGTTTAAACTAATTACACCGAATCTAAGCCCCCTAATAAAATAAAAAGCCCCCCAAAATAATAAAATGCCCTACCCTATACTAAATTACAAATAGCCCTTAAAAGGGCCTTTTGCGGGGCATTGCCCCAAAGTAATCAGCTCTTTTACCTATAAAAAAAAGAACAATCCCCCCCCAACATTACAACCCACCACCCACACACCCCTACTCTAAAACCCACCCGATCCCCCCTTAAGAAACCTAACACTACCCATTGAAGATCACCCTACCTTGAGCCGTCTTCACACAGTTGGGCCGAAGTCTTCATCCGATCCGGGCACAAGTGGTCCTCCAGCCAAGAAGAAGTCTTCATTCGATCGTGGCAGAAGAGGTCCTCCATCCGGCAGAAGTCTTCATCCAAGCGGCATCTTCTATCTTCATCCTTCCAGCATGGAGCGGCTCCATCTTGAAGACATCCGATGCGGAGCATCCTTCCTGCATGACAACTACCCGATGAATGGCTGGTCCTTTAAATGACGTCATCCAAGATGGCGTCCCTTGAATTAAGGTAGGAAAAATCCGATTGGCTGATGCAATCAGAAAATCGGATTGAAGTTCAATCCGATTGGCTAATCCAGTCAGCCAATCGGAATTCGAAGGACGCCATCTTGGACCAGCCATTCGTTGGGTAGTCGTCATGCAGGAAGGATGCTCCGCATCGGATGTCTTCAAGATGGAGCCGCTCCTCGTTGGATGGATGAAGATAGAATATGCCGCTTTTATGAAGACTTCTGCCGGATGGAGGACCTCTTCTGCCCCGATCGGATGAAGACTTCTGCCCGGCTGGAGGACCACTTGTGCCCGGATCGGATGAAGACTTCGGCCCGGCTGGGTGAAGACGGATCAAGGTAGGGTGATCTTCAATGGGGTAGGTTTTTTAAGGGGGGATCGGGTGGGTTTTAGAGTAGGGGTGTGTGGGTGGTGAGTTGTAATGTTGGGGGGGGATTGTTCTTTTTTTACAGGTAAAATACCTTATTACTTTGGGGCAATGCCCTGCAAAAGGTCCTGTTAAGGGCTATTTGTAATTTAGTATAGGGTAGGGCATTTTATTATTTTGAGGGGCTTTTTAATTTTATTAGGGGGCTTAGATTAGGTGTAATTAATTTTAATTAGAGCTAATTGTAGTTTAATTAATTTATTGATAGTGTAGTGTTAGGTGTATGTGTAACTTAGGTTAGGATTTATTTTACAGGTAATTTTGTAATTATTTTAACTAGGTAGCTATTAAATAGTTATTAACTATTTAATAGCTATTGTACCTAGTTAAAATAAATACAAAGTTGCCTGTAAAATAAAAATAAATCCTAAAATAGCTACAATGTAATTATTAATTACATTGTAGCTATCTTAGGGTTTATTTTATAGGTAAGTATTTAGTTTTAAATAGGAATACTTTAGTTAATAATAGTAATATTATTTAGATTTATTTAAATAATAATTGTTAGGGGGGTGTTAGGGTTAGACTTAGTTTTAGTGGTTAATAAGTTTATTATAGTGTCGACGGTGTGGGGGAGCAGGATAGGGGTAAATACATTTAATAGGCTATGTGAGCTATGGCGGTTTAGGGGTTAATACTAGAATAGGTTTATTGTGTTGTGGGCTATGGCAGTTTAGGGGTTAATACACTTTTTTATTAGTTATTGCGTTGTGGGGGATTGCGGTTGACAGGTAGATAGACATTGCGCATGCGTTAGGTGTTAGTTTTTGTTTTGCAGGCATTTTAGGGAGTTACGGTGCTCCAATACTCAGTGCAAGGCTTGCTATGGCTGCCTTTTATGGCGAGGTGAAAATGGAGTAAGATTTCTCCATTTTCACCACGTAAGTCCTTGCGCTGGATATTGGATACCAAATTGCGCGTCTTTTCTACGTTAGTCTATGGATAAAAAAACTACGTCCGACGGGTGAAATATACGAGCGTAACTTGTATGCTACGCTGTATATAGGATACCAAAAACATGCAAAACCCGGCATAACCGGCATTTGCGGGCGACGTTGCATATGTAATGGGGGCCCCAGACAGAGCATACCGTTTTAAACAACTTTACAATTTACTTATATTATCAAAACACCTTAATTTACTTGGTATCCTTTGTTGAAGGAGCAGCATTGCACTACTGGGAGCTAGCTGACCATATTGTGTGAGCCAATGACAAGACACATGTATGTGCCACCACCAATTATCAGCTACCTTGCATTTGTACGTTGCTGCTCCTAAGCATACCTAGGTATGCTTTTCAACAAATGATAATAAGAGAACAAATGAGGTTGCATAATATAATTAAATTGAAAAGTCACTTAAAAGTACATGCTCTATCTGAACCTCAAACGTCTAATTCTTTTTCTTATTAATCCATTATAAGGGGTATATTTATCATAGTGCGAGCATATGCTGTCGGCATTTATCATTGCACCAGCAGTTCTTGTGAACTGCTGGTGCAATGCCACCCCCTGCAGATTCATGGCCAATTGGCCGCTAGCATGGGTGTGTCAATCAACTAGATCGTATTTGATCGGGTTGATTTCTGTCCACGGCCTTAGAGCAGGCGGACAGGTTATGGAGCAGTGTTCTTTAGACTGCTGCTTTATAACTTCTGTTTCTGGCGAAGGTTTCCGGAAGGCTCGCGCGGAAACAGGGGCATCAAGCTCCATACGGATATGTGAACATATACATATAAATTATTTTAACGTTTCCTTTAAATTGAAGAAAAGTATGATGGGTTCTCAAGAAAACTATTTAGAAAATAATGGCAAGTTTAGCTACACAACATAGTGGTTGTAAACACAGAGGGCCAGATAATCAGAGACATCTAGCAAAATCTTTGGTGGCTTTTTTTTTTAGCTTTACAGTGTATGTTTCTCTCTGGCACATCCAGAATTCTGCATATTTAGATATTTTTCACTAGTCAAGCCCACTACTTGCTCCTTATTTAGAAAAGCAAATCTGGGCTTTCTGCGTGAGTGGACAAAGCTAGCCACTGTCATTTCTTAGCAATCCTATTGATTATCAGTTCATTATCTGATCATGTTTGCTGATACTAATTTGGGACAGATTTGTGCCAGCATTAGGCTTGTGAAGTCTGTAGTGTGCAGTGTGCACCACTCAGAACTTGATTTTAACAGTTACAGGAAAAGGGGAAACATAAATATTAAAAGCATACCCTGTATTACAAATCATTTTACTATGCTTAATAAAACATTTTATAATAAGTTCTTAATGTGTCTCATGTCCCTTTAACTTGTATTACTTTGTAAAAGATGCTATAGTCAATGATACAATACTGAATATTCTTAGAGATAAACTATAGAATGATTAATGATTGGCACGCAAACACATAACTCTAGTATGGGAATTATGTAAATCTAACCATATACCAGCATATTAGTGCCTATGTAAATAGGATGATGGTGCTCAGCTGTCCAATTTACAATAAGAAATCAGTGTGGCATTTGAGAAATTAGTTGTCAGCCCCAGAGAAGAATGGATGGATTACACTATTCACTTGAAATGCAATTACATTTTTTTTCCGTTCTTATGGAGGTCATTGTGATTGTGTTGAATGTTTTTTTTACATTCAGATCATGATAGTACTTCCTGTTAACTCAAAAAGTGTCTGATAAACAGAGTTTACACAACAGCAATTAGAGTGCATGAAGTGAGATTATTCTCTTACCTTTATTTATTCATAGTTTCCAATCATATTTAAAGAGTTACTTGTTATAAAAACTAAGCTGATGTGCAGAGAGGTTTTGTTGCAGGCGTCATTAGGATTTGAAATGTATGAGTAGCTTCTGAATATGTGTGCACTATCTGTAAATGTCACATACAAGCAAATATGGAGATTGTAGTAACACACTTATAAGTTCTGTTTGCTCTGTATGTGTATATATGCGATTACATTTTCCACCATTTAATAAACCAATACACCGTTTTAATTTGTATTAAATTGTAAGAATTTTTAATGATAAATGTTAAACACTGTTACACATGGGGTTTGCTGCATAGTTCCTGTTCAGAACCCAGAAATAGTCTGCTCTGCCTGCAACCTGTTAGCTAGTGGTTGCTACACATTGTTGCAACATTTTCCTGCTTTATCATTTAATAAACCATTATTAAATACACATAATTGGTCCTTAATATTCTGAGATTCAATTAAACAAGTAATTCCACTGCTTCTTGATTATTATTTTTTGAATGAATATATTCCTCTATCATAGCTCCAACATTTCTTTGGGGCAGAATCTTGGTTATCTGGTGCAGTAGAGGGTAGCGCTAGTGTGATCCCTGACCCTTAGTGAATTAGTTTGGCCAAGGACATATAACAGTGGGCCATGTGTGGAGTCAGGAATTTCTGAGTGGGGTTTCGATGGCAACCAGTTTCTGTTTATGAAATCAGGAAATAAATTGGTAAGGTGCCATGGCTATCATATGATGCCCTTGTCAATCCCTGAACAAGATACATGCAGATATATGAAATTATATCAACACAATCCAGAAATGAAGTCAAAGTGGAAAAAGAGGAAGGGCAGAGTAATAGTGAACATAAGAAGAAGGGTAAAACAACTCCTATACATACGTTTCGAGAAAAATATGATGCAAAAATAAATACATTGATGAAGTGTGAGAAAAAATACGTTATGACAGATGGAGGCACAGTGGGAGAAAAACAAATTTGGACTTTTACACTAAATGAATGATGGTTGGGATCTCTGCCAGAGAAATATGTATATCATTTTATTAAAAAGTTGTGTGCTTCTGGTTTTAAACACACCTGGACCATAGTCACGGATATCTGTCTCAATACCAATGCCCTGCACCATTTTCACACCTTTTTTATTTCTACCAACAAGCACTACCTAATAGGGACAGTAAACCATAAAAAAGTTCCATCATGCAAGTTATAGCATTTATTTTGATGTTGAAACTAAGAGGACATTCAGTGCACCAGCATTTTAAATACTGCAGTTGCTCAGAGCACAAGTGCAGCTTGTATCATGTCAGCGATTAATAAATTGAGTCATTACCAGATGGAAGCACTTTACACTCTCTGAGCAAGAGCAGTGTTTAAAATGCTGGTGCACGGTGCATACTTAAATACACTTTTAAAACAGCTATAGCTTTTATTAGAAGCATTTTTGCTAATACGTTTATATTACAAAAATGCTTCTGTTCAAAACTGAAATGCATCTATGTAAATTCCAATTTTAGCTGGAATGTCCCTTCAAGGACTGATTGTTCACTGGCTGATTAGGACTCCTTAGACTTTATTGGTGGGCAGTGACAAGCCTCACTGTCTTTTTTCAATAATGGGACACCTGTTTTACACAAAAAATGCCACAAAGTAATACCACCTATTTGTTTTATATAAATAAGAATCTTTACTCACTTGTAGAGACCAATAAACCAATTATTATTAACATTATTACTAATTATTTTCCACGGTTGGTGCAATACAAGTTATTTTCGTGTGCAATTCCCTTTTAATTCAATAAGTAAAACATAACTTAGAAGGGGAAAAAAAAAAGAAACTTTAAAGGGGTGCATAAATTATTTAATGTTCATAACATCTTTCCTTTAGGCACATGACTCAGGCAAAATCAAATCATAGTACATTATTTTGATGGCAGAATTTGATTTTAATTGTCTGCCTTTCTTACTTGTAAAATAGCTTCCTTCAAACATGAGCGATAACCTTTAGATAATTAGTCACTGAATTGTCAGCTTCCAGAAACTGCCAACCTCTTCAATGATTTACAAGGAACATCCTTTTCTCTTGCATTCTTAGTAAAAGTCCTCTTTAATTATTTATGATTACAAATAAATGCTGGCAGAATGACACTTCGTGTAGAGACAGGTCATTTTGTAATTATACCATTCAATTCTGCTATTCTGCCATTAGCAGACAATTGGCATTAATATAATCTAACAAAAGATAAAGGGTAGCAACACGTTTGTTTTATATGTAATTCCACAATACATTGTATAAAGTAACACATATAGAGTCAATACTACTAAAAAAAATGCTTTGCTAAGGCAAGCCAAACTGTAACTTTCTAGCTAGTGTGGTAATGGAACATTTATTCATACACATTTGGAAAACAATGAAAAGGAGAAAATAATTAAAGGAAATTACACTTTTGTAACTGCGTACTTTTATCACATCATGTATTTCATTATATATTTAAAGGGACAGTCTAGTCCAAATTAAACTTTCATGATTTAGATAGGGAGAGGGGTTCTCAGACTGAGTTGAGGCCCATTTCCCCTCAGAGTGAAGTGATTGTTGTAGGGATGTATTTGGAGTATGGGTAGTGACATATTTTTTCACTTGTTGGCAATTAGTCACAAGTCTTCCACAGTGTATACTCCTATTCCATAAGTACTATTTTTATTGTATTTACACTGTATTAGCCTAGGTTATTTAAATTTATATAACTGGGGAGTTCTTTGGATTTTTCTTTGGATTGTGATTCATTCACTCTACAGTATCTGAAATGTTGGCAGCTATACCTCCTTCAAGTAGGTGTAAAATATCAGTTCATAATTTGCCTTCCACTAACTCTAAGCAGGTTAATATTTCCGGTCATGAAGTTTTCTCTGTTGATCAGGGGTCTTCCTCTAAACATGAATCAGAGTCATCCTCTTTTTAAAAAATTGAAAGTTGAACAAGTTTGTTTACTTTTGAAGGAGATTTTGCTTACATTAGAGGTTAAACATCCTAAATTACCTGAGGATAAGTCTGTAAATCATTTAGACGTAATTTTTAAATCAACGGTTAAATCTCCTGAGGTTTTTCCCGTCCTTGATGCTGTTTCGTAGATGATCTCCAGGGAATGGGCTAAGCCAGGTATTCTTTTTAATCCTTCTGCAACATTTAAGAAAATGTGTCCTTTACCTGCCTCTAACATCAACTTTGGGAAACTGTTCTTGGATGGGGCCATTTCTACTTTGGCTAAACATACTACTATTTCTTTAAAGACCCTTTAGCTAAATCCTTCCATAAGAGAGATTTTCAGCAAACAGTTTATCTTTTTAGACCATCAGTTTCTATTGATGATGTGGCATGCTTCTTCTTCTATTTGGCTAAATAGTATTTCTGGGAGGTTTTCTGATTATTCTGCTAGTGAAGATTTTTTTTAACATTTTTGATTTGCTTAAATGTGTTAATGATTCCATTTGTGATGCAGTTTTTGACATCATTAAGATTAATTCTAAAAGTATATTATTTAGTACTTTCTAGAAGAAAGAAAGAATATAGTCTCTCAAGGTATCCAAATCAGTTTCAGAACAAGGCCTCCCAGGAGGAGAATTTATTCTGTCCAATGTTCTGAAAAATCCAATTGAAGGCTCAGGCCTTTTTCAGAAAACATTATCAGTTTCTAAAGTTTGCCTTTCTAGACAAGCACTTTCAGCTTTTTGCTTTACCATTTGGTCTGACTACATCTCCAAGAATATTCTCAAAAGGTTCTGGGTACCTTTTTGTGTCTAATCAAAACTCAGGCTATTGCAGTGTTTTCTTACCTGGATGATATCTTGGTTCTAGCTCCATCTTTACATTTAGCAGAATCTAACACAATTAGACTGCTGTTTCTTCAACATGGTTGGATGATCAATTTTCCAAAGAGTTTACTGGTTTCTCAGACTAGGGTTGTTTTTTTGGGGGTTCGGATAAATTGTTTCCATGAGACTTTCTTTCACAGATAAAAGAAGCTTGAAGCTAGTGTTGGTTTGTCTAAACCTTCAGTCTCTTTCTTCCTTCAGTTGCTGTATGCATGGGGCTGTTAGGTCTCATGCATCGGATACTATTCCTTTGCTCATTTGCACATGAGGCCCCTTCAACTTTGTTTGCTTTTGGCAATGGTGCAGGGATCATACTCAGCTGTCTTAAAAGATTCATCTAGATCACTGGTTTTCAAACTTGTCCTCAGGCCTTCCCAACAGGCCAGGTTTTTGGGATGACCTTGGATGAGAGCAGGTAAAATAATCATGTTTACTAAGCAGCTGATTATTTTATCTGTGCTCCAGTTAAATTATACTCAAAATGTGGCCTGTTGGGGAGGCCTGAGGACAGGTTTGAAAACCAGTGATCTAGATCATAGAACAAGCCAGTCTTTGTCTTGGTAGCTGCATCATCAGCTTATTGTAAAGGAGGCTTCTTTTGACTGTGATCAATACAGATGCAAGTCTTTCAGATTGAGAGGTTGTCTGGGGGTCTCAGAGGGCACAAGGGGTTTGGTTTCCTCAGGAAGTGGGGTTAACAATAAATGTTCTAGAACTCTATGCAATTTTCAGAGACCTTCAGATTTGGCCTCTATCAAAAAGGGAGTCTTATCTCTGTTTTTAGACAGTCAATGTTACAGCAGTGACCTACTTTAATCATCATGGGGGAACACACAGATCCCTATCCATGAAGGAAGTGTTTCAAATTCTTTCCTGGGCAGACACAAATTGTTTTCTGATTTCTGCAGTTCATATTCCAGGATAACGGTTTATCTGCCAGTTCTTTGAAAGTTCATATTTCTGCTCTTTCAGTTCGGTTCCACAAGAAGATCGCTTATTTTTCTGACATTCATGGTTTTGTTCAGGCTTTGGCCAGGATTAAGTCTTTTATTAAACAAATTCCAAATTTATTTGGAGAGGCTTCTTCATAGTTTGGATCTTGTTAGAGCATTGATGTCTTATGTAGCCACTGCTAAGGATTTCAGATAAACTTCTAGTTTGTTTGTCCACTTTTCTGGATACAGGAAAGGACAGAAAGTTCATATTCCAGGAGTAAACAACTGGGAAGCAGATTTTTTTCGTTTTCAGTCCTTGCATCCAGAGGAATGGTCTCTCCATCTGGATATTTTCAATCATATAATGGATCTATGGGGTATCCCCGAGATAAATCTGATGGTCTCTCATTTTGTCTAGCCTATGTTTTTCCTCCTATGGTTCTTCATTCAAGAGTGATAGACAGACTTGGGCAAGATGAGGCATCAGTTTATTCTGATTGCTCAGGCTTGGTCTCACAGAGTTTGATATGCAGATCTTGTCCATATGTCCAGTTACCCACCTTGGCCACTTCCACTGCGCCCAGACCTTCTGTCTCAAAGTCCATTTTTTCCATCTGGATCTCATGTCGCTAAGCTTGATGGCATGGAGACTGAATGGTTAATTCTTAGGCAGAGAGGTTTTTCTGATTCCGTTATTGAGACTTTGATACAGGCCTGTAAGCCTGGGACCAGGAAGATATATCATAAGGTCTGGAGGTTCTTTACTGATTGGTTTATGGATTATGGATTATGGTTTTTCCTGGCATCTTTTTAGAATTCCTATGACTTTGCAGTTTTTGCAGGATGGTTTAGATAATGGTTTATCTGCCAGTTCTTTGAAAGTTCATATTTCTGCTCTTTCAGTTCGGTTCCACAAGAAGATCGCTTATCTTTCTGACATTCATGGTTTTGTTCAGGCTTTGGCCCGGATTAAGTCTGTTATTAAACTAATTTCTCCTCCTTGGAATCTAAATTTGGTTTTGAAAGTTCTACCGGCCCCTCCATTTGAGCCTATGCATAAGGTGGATATTAAGCTTCTTTATTGGAAGGATGTTTTCTTTAGTATATCTATTCTGCTAGAAGAGTCTCTGAATTATCTGTTCTTTCATGTGATCCTCCTTATCTTATTTTTCATCAGGACCAAATTTTACTTTTTAGCTAAGGTTGTGCCTTTGGATAATTTAAGTAGGGAAATTGTGTCCTAATCCCAAAATGTATTTGGAAAGGCTTCTTCATAGTTTGGATCTTGTTGATGTCTTATATAGCCACTGCTAAGGATTTCAGGTAAACTTCTAGTTTATTTTTCCACTTTTCTGGATACAGGAAAGGACATAACGTTTTCTGCTGTTTCTTTCACTTCTTGTCTGAAGCTTTTGATCTATAAAGTAGGTTTGGATGCAGGACAGCCTCCACTTAAATTGATTACTGCTCATTCTACCAGATTAATTACCACTTCTTGTGCTTTTAAGAATGAGGCTTCAGTTGGTCAAATTTCAAAGACATCCACTTGGTCTGCTTTGCATACTTTTACTCAATTCTACAAAAAAGGAGAGTTATAACCTATTTTTTCTTCTATTTGGGTTGTGGATTTAATTTCTCTGTGAAAAAAGATGTTCTTTATTTCCCATCATTTATTTCTCATTACTTGTGGACTTCAAAGCTTGGGTATTAGTTCCCAGGAATAATGAACCATTGACTGTCACCACCTGCATGAAAGAAAACATAATTTATCCTTAGATGATAAATTAAATTCTTTCATATTGGTGAGAGTCCACAAAACCCCACCATCTTATTTTTCTGGTGATGGTTTATTTCTTGTCATGCCCCTCGGGTCTTGAACTCTGGTCTCTCATGTTGTATTCCAGTGACTTTCTGCTGAGCCCTCAGAGGGCTTTAGTTGTGGATGCTTTCCTTTTTGTTTTCTGCTTTCATTCTCAGGCTCTCTGGACCACCTGCTGTCAGCTGTTGGTAATGTGCAATTACCAACAGACTATTTTAACCTGACTGGCAAATCAGTCTTTGCCTTGACATTGTGATTGATTCTATTGTTTGTGCCCCTGTTCAGCTTTCTGAATTTTTGCCTTGTTGGTGTATTCCTGGCTTCTGAAATCTGCTTTCTGATTGCCCATTCTTCTGTATTTTCCCTGAGTATCCTGTGTCTCCAGCGTGTCAAAGCAGTACCTGAGTATCCTGTGTCTCCAGCGTGTCACAGCAGTACCTCAGTATCTTGTCTCTCCAGCCTGTCACAGCTGTACCTGAGTATCCTGTGTCACCAGCCTATTACAGCAGCACCTGAGTATCCTGTGTCTCCACCCTGTCACAGAAGTACCTGAGTATCCTGTGTCTCCAGCCTGTCACAGCAGTACCTGAGTATCCTGTCTATCCAGCCTGTCACAGCAGTACCTGAGTATCCTGTGTCACCAGCCTGTCACATCAGTACCTGAATATCCTGCGTCTTCAGCCTGTCACAGCAGTACTTGAGTATCCTGTGTCTCCAGCCTGTCACAGCAGTACCTGTGTATCCTGTGTCTCCAGCCTGTCACAGCAGTACCTGTGTATCCCGTGTCTTCAGCTTCTGCTATATCCTTTGTTCAAGAAACTATTATACTCGGTCTTGCAAGTAGTCTGCCTGTGATACCAGTTTCTGTATTTCCCATCCATCACTATGCCTAAAAGTAAGAAAGCTACATTAGCCCCATTCAATAAACTGGAGCCTGTAACCGAATATGCCTCTGCAAATGAACTTCACTCTCCAGACCTGACACCAAGTGTGACATTTCTTTTTGCACATCTTTTTTCCCTGCTCCTATTTTTTTTCCTCTTAGTTCTTTTCCTAGCTTTTTTTTTTTTTTTTGCATGGCTATACATCAAACTAGTTTTAAGTGAGGTCGGAAAGGTTTTATAGAGCTTTCGAAGTTTATGAGTCTTTGCCTCCTCCAAGTGGCAGAGAAGAATAATGGATTGTGGACTCTCACCACCATTAAATAAATACATTTTTCAGCTAAGCATAAATTATGTATATTTTCCAAATTTTTTTAGCCCTTTTAATATGAATCCATTTTTTTTGCTTGTTTAAGGAACCAGGAATGTGTGTGAAAGCATAAACTTTGTACAAATAATCATTCTTAAAGCAGTTTTGGCCTTTAGTAATAAGCCTAAATATGATTTCATTCTCTAAAATGATGTAACTAGCAGGTCGCCAAAGAGCTTGTTAATTTAGTCTAAAATATAATTAATTTTATATATTCAAGCATAGCATTAAGGTATTCTATATGTTGGTTTTTCTTTGTGAAATCTGTCAACAACTGACTGGATATCAAAGATATCAAAATAGTATTTCGTAAGTCAAATTTGAATAAAACTCCAATTGCCATACACACCTGCTATCAATCTACCCATGACGTACACTCAAATGCAACAGTTATAGCAATGTGACAAGGAGGGTTTACACTTTGAACTTTTTTAGACAGACACACTCACTATGAGAATAGCACTAACTCCAATTTGAAACTAATTATCTTCTGAGCTACTTGATGGATTTAAAAATATGAAATATCTACTGTTTCCTGTATCTCTCTGACACATTTGGGGAAAACATGTCTCAACCAATTAGCTTCACATTTGCAGTCAATGAAGAGACTGGTAATCTAAAAATGGGATCTATAACAGCCGCCAAAAATGACATTTTAGCATAAAACTCTCCATCAAAGTACAATGCAGTTAAAATAGAAAAAATATTTAATTTATAAACTCTTTGAAAATTACTTATGCGAAACATCTTTGGAGAGTCAGTGACATTCAAAGATGAAATGCCATATATTTTTTTGCTGCTCTGTTTAAACATAAGTAATACTTCAGCAGCTGGCTTGATTTAATTATGTAGCAATATTCTTGCATGTACTTTAAAATGCTGGACAGAAGACAAGTACTTACCATACGCAAATAAAACTGCTTATAAATGATTTCCAGTGGTATTATTTAGCTTAAAATGCCAAGGATTTCAGAGTAATTCCTTAATGGAACTGGTACCGTTAAATCAAAATAAAAATGGGAATAGGATTTAAAAGTAAAAGTGTACACTAGACAAATCAAAATGTTTATAAAATAATACCCAATTACAAGTACAAGCGCTAGTCTTCTAATCAGGCTGTATTTAATATAGAGATGCATTTATTCTGAAGATAGACAGGGATATAACAAATGAACAGGCAATGTGAAATCTAGTGAGGCAGCTGTAAATAATAAATAACAACAAACTGCACATAAAAGCTACAAAACAGCAGTAATTACAATTGAAAAGAAAATTGTTCTCCCTCTCAGTATTGACCACTGGCTTCCATAGTATCTCCCAGGGCCAATGAAAACAAGAGTTCCGCAGATGGTGGTGGAACAGCTGTGAATAGCACAATGTCACACAGTGAGATGAAACATCAGGATATGTTAGGTGCACTGATGCTGAGGATATGACAGCATTAAGTATTCACCAAGAGACGAGCATTCAAAAATGAAAAACTAGTTGGAGTTTCTTCCTTGTTGTTCAGTTTAAAATCAGCAGCAGTTATTAGTTCTGCTTTTTAAAAACTAAAGACACATACAAGCAGAAGATACAGCAGTATAGAAGTATTACAGATAAAAAAAAACTGTAGAAAACAATACAAGCTAATAACAAATAGGACAGGTACTTCTCATCTACTTACAGACATGGTGCTGTGAATAAGATATCACAATAGTGCAGCTAATAACAAATAGGACAGGTACTTCTCACCTACTTACAGACATGGTGCTGTGAATAAGATATCACAATAGTGCAGCTAATAACAAATAGGACAGATACTTCTCACCTACTTACAGACATGGTGCTGTGAATAAGATATCACAATAGTGCAGCGAATAACAAATAGGACAGGTACTTCTCACCTACTGTACTTACAGACATGGTGCTGTGAATAAGATATCACAATAGTGCAGCTAATAACAAATAGGACAGATACTTCTCACCTACTTACAGACATGGTGCTGTGAATAGGATATCACAATAGTGCAGCTAATAACAAATGGGACAGGTACTTCTCACCTACTTACAGACATGGTGCTGTGAATAAGATATCACAATAGTGCAGCTAATAACAAATGGTACAGGTACTTCTCACCTACTTACAGACATGGTGCTGTGAATACGATATCACAATAGTGCAGCTAATAACAAATAGGACAGGTACTTCTCACCTACTTACAGACATGGTGCTGTGAATAAGATATCACAATAGTGCAGCTAATAACAAATAGGACAGGTACTTCTCATCTACTTACAGACATGGTGCTGTGAATAGGATATCACAATAGTGCAGCTAATAACAAATAGGACAGGTACTTCTCATCTACTTACAGACATGGTGCTGTGAATAAGATATCACAATAGTGCAGCTAATAACAAATAGGACAGGTACTTCTCATCTACTTACAGACATGGTGCTGTGAATAAGATATCACAATAGTGCAGCTAATAACAAATAGGACAGATACTTCTCACCTACTTACAGACATGGTGCTGTGAATAAGATATCACAATAGTGCAGCTAATAACAAATAGGACAGGTACTTCTCACCTACTTACAGACATGGTGCTGTGAATAAGATATCACAATAGTGCAGCTAATAACAAATAGGACAGATACTTCTCACCTACTTACAGACATGGTGCTGTGAATAAGATATCACAATAGTGCAGCTAATAACAAATAGGACAGGTACTTCTCACCTACTTACAGACATGGTGCTGTGAATAAGATATCACAATAGTGCAGCTAATAACAAATAGGACAGGTACTTCTCACCTACTTACAGACATGGTGCTGTGAATAAGATATCACAATAGTGCAGCTAATAACAAATAGGACAGATACTTCTCACCTACTTACAGACATGGTGCTGTGAATAAGATATCACAATAGTGCAGCTAATAACAAATAGGACAGGTACTTCTCACCTACTTACAGACATGGTGCTGTGAATAAGATATCACAATAGTGCAGCTAATAACAAATAGGACAGGTACTTCTCACCTACTTACAGACATGGTGCTGTGAATAAGATATCACAATAGTGCAGCTAATAACAAATAGGACAGATACTTCTCACCTACTTACAGACATGGTGCTGTGAATAAGATATCACAATAGTGCAGCTAATAACAAATAGGACAGGTACTTCTCATCTACTTACAGACATGGTGCTGCCTGTGAATAAGTTATCACAATAGTACAGCTAATAACAAATGGGACAGGTACTTCTTATCTACTTACAGACATGGTGCTGTGAATAGGATATCACAATAGTGCAGCTAATAACAAATGGGACAGGTACTTCTCACCTACTTACAGACCTGGTGCTGTGAATAAGTTATCACAATAGTGCAGCTAATAACAAATAGGACAGGTACTTCTCACCTACTTACAGACATGGTGCTGTGAATAAGATATCACAATAGTGCAGCTAATAACAAATAGGACAGGTACTTCTCACCTACTTACAGACATGGTGCTGTGAATAAGATATAACAATAGTGCAGCTAATAACAAATAGGACAGGTACTTCTCACCTACTTACAGACATGGTGCTGTGAATAAGATATCACAATAGTGCAGCTAATAACAAATGGGACAGGTACTTCTCACCTACTTACAGACATGGTGCTGTGAATAAGATATCACAATAGTGCAGCTAATAACAAATAGGACAGGTACTTCTCACCTACTTACAGACATGGTGCTGTGAATAAGATATCACAATAGTGCAGCTAATAACAAATGGGACAGGTACTTCTCACCTACTTACAGACATGGTGCTGTGAATAAGATATCACAATAGTGCAGCTAATAACAAATGGGACAGGTACTTCTCACCTACTTACAGACATGGTGCTGTGAATAAGATATCACAATAGTGCAGCTAATAACAAATGGGACAGGTACTTCTCACCTACTTACAGACATGGTGCTGTGAATAAGATATCACAATAGTGCAGCTAATAACAAATAGGACAGGTACTTCTCATCTACTTACAGACATGGTGCTGTGAATAAGATATAACAATAGTGCAGCTAATAACAAATAGGACAGGTACTTCTCATCTACTTACAGACATGGTGCTGTGAATAAGATATAACAATAGTGCAGCTAATAACAAATAGGACAGGTACTTCTCATCTACTTACAGACATGGTGCTGTGAATAAGATATCACAATAGTGCAGATAATAACAAATAGGACAGGTACTTCTCACCTACTTACAGACATGGTGCTGTGAATAAGATATCACAATAGTGCAGCTAATAACAAATGGGACATGCACTTCTCATCTACTTACAGACATGGTGCTGTGAATAAGATATCACAATAGTGCAGCTAATAACAAATAGGACAGGTACTTCTCACCTACTTACAGACATGGTGCTGTGAATAAGATATCACAATAGTGCAGCTAATAACAAATAGGACAGATACTTCTCATCTACTTACAGACCTGGTGCTGTGAATAAGATATAACAATAGTGCAGCTAATAACAAATAGGACAGATACTTCTCATCTACTTACAGACATGGTGCTGTGAATAAGATATAACAATAGTGCAGCTAATAACAAATAGGACAGGTACTTCTCATCTACTTACAGACATGGTGCTGTGAATAAGATATCACAATAGTGCAGCTAATAACAAATAGGACAGGTACTTCTCACCTACTTACAGACATGGTGCTGTGAATAAGATATCACAATAGTGCAGCTAATAACAAATGGGACATGCACTTCTCATCTACTTACAGACATGGTGCTGTGAATAAGATATCACAATAGTGCAGCTAATAACAAATGGGACAGGTACTTCTCACCTACTTACAGACATGGTGCTGTGAATAAGATATCACAATAGTGCAGCTAATAACAAATAGGACAGGTACTTCTCACCTACTTACAGACATGGTGCTGTGAATAAGATATCACAATAGTGCAGCTAATAACAAATAGGACAGATACTTTTCATCTACTTACAGACCTGGTGCTGTGAATAAGATATAACAATAGTGCAGCTAATAACAAATAGGACAGATACTTCTCATCTACTTACAGACATGGTGCTGTGAATAAGATATCACAATAGTGCAGCTAATAACAAATGGTACAGGTACTTCTCACCTACTGTACTTACAGACATGGTGCTGTAAATACGATATCACAATAGTGCAGCTAATAACAAATGGGACAGGTACTTCTCACCTACTTACAGACATGGTGCTGTGAATAGGATATCACAATAGTGCAACTAATAACAAATGGTACAGGTACTTCTCACCTACTGTACTTACAGACATGGTGCTGTAAATACGATATCACAATAGTGCAGCTAATAACAAATGGGACAGGTACTTCTCACCTACTTACATACATGGTGCTGTGAATAGGATATCACAATAGTGCAGCTAATAACAAATGGGACAGGTACTTCTCATTCATTTTCATATAAGATACTGTGGATACAATATCATAATAGTGCAGCAAGTAACGGGGCAGGCACTATAAAGGAAAATAGTCACAGGGAGTTCAGTGCAGCTATTCAGAAGATTTATTTCAGAGTTTAAGTAAAAGCCACAAAGGATTAAAAGCTCTCTTGAAGGATCATGTAGCTCAATGCGTTTCAACATTACATTTGTCTTTTCAAGAGCAAGATAAAATATTTCATAAAAAGAGCTGTATCACAATTTTACTGCTGCTTTAAACCCTAAAAGTTACTGCTTATCAACTCTCATTCATATGTTATCTTACATATTTTTATCCTTAGGAAGAAGTAAAGTTTTGTTAAAATCCTTATAATTAAATTTAAATCAGTTACAAATAATTTATTAATAAAAAAAATGTATTCTATGGTTAAAAAACAGCTATTTTCTTTTTAACCAATCACGTGATTGGTCTTGTGAAAAGACCAATTACAAACTTAAAAAATATTAGTCAATCATAAAATTCATGATTTCGAGTCCTTAATCAAGTAGTCCTTGCAAAACAGTTCCAACTCAGATCCACCTCAATTCAAAAGTGACATGTTACTTCTAGTAGTCAATCATATACTCTATATTCCGGCATCTTATGGTAAAGTTTACATTCATATATTCCAGATAGTTAGGTCAACTCGAGTTTAAATGTGTATGATAAATTTTCCGGACAAAAAAGTGCACTTAAAAGACTAGAGAAATGCAGTGTGAACATTCATTTAAAGTGTAAAAATAATCATCTTAATTTATAAATAAAAAAGTCTTGCGGCTAGATTACGAGTTGTGCGTTAGGCTTAAAAAGCAGTGTTGGCCGGTCCCAACGCTGCTTTTTAACGCCCGCTGGTATTACGAGTCTTGCAGGTACAGGTGTACCGCTCACTTTTTTGGCCAGACCTGGAAATAACGTAAATCCACATACGTAAGTTGCGTATCCTCTTTTTTCAATTGGACTTGCATAGTGCCGGTATTACGAGTCTGACAAAAAGTGAGCGGTAGACCCTCTCCTGTCAAGACTGGTACCGCAATTTAAAGTCAGTAGTTAAGAGTTTTACACTACAACGCCGTAGCATAAAACTCTTAACTAAAGTGCTAAAAAGTACACTAACACCCATAAACTACCTATTAACCCCTAAACCGAGGCCCTCCCACATCGCAAACACTAAAAATAATTTTTTAACCCCTAATTTGCCGAACCGGACATCGCCACTATAATAAATATATTAACCCCTAAACTTCCGCACTCCCGCCTCGCAAACATTAGTTAAATATTATTAACTACTAATCTGCCGTCCCTAACATCGCCAACACCTACCTACATTTATTAACCCCTAATCGGCCGCCCCCAACATCGCCGCCACTATACTAAAGTTATTAACCCCTAAATCTAAGTCTAACCCTAACCCCCCCTAACTTAAATATAATTTAAATAAATCTAAATAAAATTACTATAATTAACTAAATTATTCCTATTTAAAACTAAATACTTACCTGTAAAATAAACCCTAAGCTTGCTACAATATAACTAATAGTTTCATTGTTCAGAAGAGATATATCAAAATGCGCCAGAGGATTATACCACACAAACTTATCTTAAATTCGGCGAGATCTCCCAACCAGATCTCAAAGAGATGAGAAAGAAATATGCCAACCTTTTCTTTTAGCGCTTTTCTTTTGGCATATTTCTTTCTAATAGTTACATTGTAGCTAGCTTAGGGTTTATTTTTATTTTACAGGCAAGTTTGTATTTATTTTAACTAGGTACAATAGTTATTAAACAGTTATTAACTATTTAATAAACTACCTAGCTAAAATAAAGACACATTTACCTGTAAAATAAAACCTAACCTAAGTTGCACTAACACCTAACACAACACTATAATTAAATTAATTCCCTAAATTAAATACAATTAAATACAATTAAATACAATTAGCTAAAGTACAAAAAAAACACTAAATTACAGAAAATAATAAACAAATTACACGATTTTTAAACTAATTACACCTAATCTAATTCCCCTAACAAAATAAAAAAGTCCCCCCCAAAAAAAAGCCCTACCCTACACTAAATTACAAATAGCCCTTAAAAGGGCCTTTTGCGGGGCATTGCCCCAAAGTAATCAGCTGTTTTACCTGTAAAAAAAATTACAAATCCCACCCAACATTAAAACCCACCACCCACACAACCAAACCTACTCTAAAACCCACCCAATACTCCCTTAAAAAAACCTAACACTAACCCCCTGAAGATCACCTTACCGGGAGAAGTCTTCATTCAACCGGGCCGAAGATCACCTTCGTCCTCAACGAAGCTGGGAGAAGTCTTCATCCAAGCCGGGCGAAGTGGTCCTCCAGACGGGCAGAAGTCTTCATCCAGACGGCATCTTCTACCTTCATCCATCCGGCACGGAGTGGGTCGATCTTCAAGACATCCGACGCAGAGCATCCTCTTCTTTCCACAGCGACTGAAGAATGAAGGTACCTTTAAGTGACGTCATCCAAGATGGCATCCCTTCAATTCCGATTGGCTGATAGAATTCTATCAACCAATCGGAATTAAGGTAGAAAAAATCCTATTGGCTGATGCAATCAGCCAATATGATTGAGCTGGCATTCTATTGGCTGATTGGAACAGCCAATAGAATGCCAGCTCAATCCTATTGGCTCATTGCATCAGCCAATAAGATTTTTCCTACCTTAATTTCAATTGGCTGATAGAATTCTATCAGCCAATGAGAATCTAAGGGATGCCATCTTGGATGACGTCACTTAAAGGAACCTTCATTCTTCAGTCGCCGTGGAAAGAAGAGGATGCTCCGCGTCGGATGTCTTGATGATGGACCCGCTCTGCGCCGGATGGATGAAGATAGAAGATGCCGTCTGGATGAAGACTTCTGCCCGTCTGGAGGACCACTTCTGCCCGTCTGCAGGACCACTTCTGCTGGATTCGTTGAGGACTTGTTGGCCTGGTTGGATGAAGACTTCTCCCGGTAAGGTGATCTTCAAGGGGTTAGGTTTTTTTAAGGGGGTATTGGGTGCGTTTTAGAGTAGGGTTGGTTGTGTGGGTGGTGGGTTTTAATGTTTGGGAGGATTTGTAATATTTTTACAGGTAAAAGAGCTGATTACTTTGGGGCAATGCCCCGCAAAAGGCCCTTTTAAGATCTATTTGTAATTTAGTGTAGGGTGGGGCTTTTTTATTTTGGGGGGGGCTTTTTTATTTTGTTAGGGGGATTAGATTAGGTGTAATTAGTTTAAAAATCTTGTAATTTGTTTATTATTTTCTGTATATTTAAGTTGGGGGGTTAGGGTTAGGGGTTAATATGTTTATTATAGTGGCGGCGACATTGGGGCTGCAGATTAGGGGTTAATAAATGTAGGTAGGTGGTGTCAATGTTAGGGCCAGCAGATTAGGGGTTAATAATATTTAACTAATGTTTGTGAGGCGGGAGTGTGGCGGTTTAGGGGTTAATATGTTTATTATAGTGGCGGCGACGTTGGGGCAGCAGATTAGGGGTTAATAAATGTAGGTGGGTGGTGGCGACATTGGGGGCGGCAGATTAGGGGTTAATAAATATAATGTAGGTGTCAGCGATGTTGGGGGCAGCAGATTAGAGGTTCATAAGTATAATGTAGGTGGCGGCGGTGTCCGGAGCAGCAGATTAGGGGTTAATAATATAATTAGGTTGCGGCGATGTCAGGGGTAGCAGATTAGGGGTTAATAAGTGTAAGATTAGGAGTATTTAGACTCGGGGTTCATGTTAGGGTTTAGGTGCAGACATAAAGTGTATTTCCTCATAGGAATCAATGGGGCTACGCTAAGGAGCTTTACGCTACTTTTTGGCAGGTGTTAGACTTTTTTTCAGCCGGCTCTCCCCGTTGATTCCTATGGGGAAATCGTGCACGAGCACGTTACACCAGCTCACCGCTAATGTAAGCAGCGCTGGTATTGGAGTGCGGTAAGGAGCAAAATTTTGCTCAACGCTCACTTCTTGTCTGGGTTGTAAAAACCCGTAATACCAGCGCTGTCTGTAAGTGAGCGGTGAGCATAAACTGCTTGTTAGCACCGCACAGCCTCTAACGCAAAACTCGTAATCTAGGTGTAAGTCTTTTTAGTCTATTTTTTTTCGAATTTTATCATACATTTTTAAATGAAGATAGAGAATGGAGAATCGATTAGCAGGAACGTTTAGGGTATAAAACAGTAGTATAATTGTTATGTGATACAGCTCTTTTATGAAATATTTTATCTTGCTCTTCAAAAAGAATAATGTAAAGTTGAAGCACATTGAGCAACATAATCCAGCAAGTGAGCTTTTAATCCTTTGTGATTTTATACTTAAACTCAGGAATAAATCTTTTAAAAATGGGCACTTGACTCCCTATGACTATTTCCCTTTGTAGTGGCTGTCTTATTTCTTACTCACTGCACTATTGTGATCTTTTATCCTCAGCCCATGTCTGGAAGTGAATGAGAAGTGGATATTGATTCCTCCTTTAGACAAGCACAGTATCTTTTAAAAAATAATAAAAAAAATTGTTTAGCTAACTATTTTATAAGATGCATGCATATTTTTCATATTCTTTTTTAATTCCTTCCTTTCATCTTTCCTTTTTTCCTTTACATTCCTTCTCTCCTTACTCCTTTTCTTCCTCATAATAGTTAATAAAAGGGTTAATGGAATGAGGAAAATAGATAGTTGATGGGGCCGATTTATTAAAGTGCGGACGGACATTATACGATGTAGCGTATCATGTCCGCCACACATCGATAAATGCTGACAGCATACGCTGTCGGCATTTATCATTGCACAAGCAGTTCTTGTTAACTGCTTGTGCAATGCCGCCCCCTGCACATTCACGGCCGCTAGCAGGGGTGTCAATCAGCCCGATAGTCTAGGCTCGGGCAGATTGATGTCCGCAACCTCAGAGTAGGCGGACCAGTTATAGAGCAGCGGTCTTTAGAAGGCTCGCGCGGAAACAGGGGCATCAAGCTCCATTCGGAGCTTAATAATTCGGCCCTGATGTATTGAGTGTGTAAACGTATGGGTTTCAAGTGTAATAAATATGTGTACAGGTGTGGTGTCATTTCATTGGTGGTAGTAGGAGTTGTAAAACACTGGTGCAATATAGTGCTCAAGGCATGTCCTGAGCCTACCTCAGTATGTTCTTATATACAGGAGCTAAGTTTTAACACTGATACCAAGAGAAACAGGTAAATTAAATAATTGCATTTTTTTTTTCACTCAAGTTTAAATTTTAATTCCAAATTGCTTTAAATGAAGAACATTTAAACTGTAGCATCAAAGCAATTTTAATGTACAAAAATAGTGTAAATGTTGCTAGAATAGTATCTATAGTTCTTACTTGTGCAAATACACAAGGAATATATCTATCTATCTATCTATCTATCTATCTATCTATCATCTATCTATCTATCTATCTATCTATCTATCTATCATTATATCTATTATCTATCTATCTATCTATCTATCTATCTATCTATCTATCTATCTATCTATCTATCTATCTATCTATCATCTATCTCTATATGCACCTATATATGGCTATAAATCCTTTTAGACAAATTATTTTGAAATAGTATAATAATAATCATACTAATAGGCAATATTCTGTCTGCCTGTTGATAAAATAAATTTGCTGTGTGCTTTATCTCTGACATTTCTCATTTAATTCCAGGTACTCTTGTCAGGATTGATTGGTGTTGTCGCTTGGAAACGACCCCTCTCACTTGTTGTAAGTAACAAAGTGGCGTTAATTTTGTCAGACAGAGTTGGATTATTTGTTCCTCTAATCATTTTGTCTTTTACTTTAAAAACATAGTATATAGTTATTGTGTATTTTTTGGCTAGAAATATGTTAAGGCTTCACGTAGAAGATTATTTTACGATCATGAAACACTAATGATGCTTTAATAGAAATGAATTGCACTAAGCAGTATACCATATGTGTATGTATATATGTATGTGTATGTATATATGCATATGTGTGTGTATGTATATATATATATATATATATATATATATATATACATATACACACATATACACATACAGTATATATAAATTATAACACAGTATATGCAACTGATATTCATACATGAAATAAAATATTGCAGTCTGGTTGTAACATAGCAAAAGGAATCTTATTTTTTCTTTAATTAATATCTGCCAGTGAGGTACAGATTAACTGCTAATATGTTTTCTCTAGATATCTACCCCGATTTGTCACAAGCGTGATAACCGTATTCCCCCATAGAAATTAATGGAGCAAACAAAGTGTGTGTGTGTGTGTGGGGGGGGGGGAAACCTACTTGCACGCAAACGAGATTGCATATTCTTAAATGCACTAATCTGACATAAAAATATGAATATTTCACATTCTAGTGTTCTTCAAATAGAAGAATATGTTCTATGTATTCATAAATACATCTTTCTACATATCTTGGTACAATATATATCCAACCCTATATATATATATATATATATATATATATATATATATATATATATATATATATATATATATATATATATATATATATTCAGTATGTCACAAAAGTGAGTACACCCCTCACATTTTTGAAAATATTTTATTATATCTTTTCATGTGACAACACTGAAGAAATGACACTTTGCTACAATGTAAAGTAGTGAGTGTACAGCCTGTATAACAGTGTAAATTTGCTGTCCCCTAAAAATAACTCAACACACAGCCATTAATGTCTAAACTGTTGGCAACAAAAGTGAGTACACCCCTAAGTGGAAATGTCAAAATTGGGCCCAAAGTGTCAATATTTTGTGTGGCCACCATTATTTTCCAGCACTATATAAAAAGAAGGCGCCCATAGCGTAATACATTCAAATCAGTGGACAAATGTGATACAAGGTGATAGAAATGTACTCACATTTAGGAAAGCACTGTCAAGTGCCGTACAGACAGGCCAGAAATTCTAGAGTATGCTGGCTAACTCTCTCTTTCAGTAGCAGCAACCTATGTGTAGTTGTTTCTTCATTGAAATGAATCAAAAACAGACTACTATAGCATAATATGCTGATGAGATGAGGAAAGAAAAACGCTGGGTCTCTTTGTATATCCACAATTTATTGGGATACAGGTTTCAACAATCTCAAGGTAAGCTCCTATCTGACGCGTTTTGCGCGTGCGTACATGCGCTTCATCAGAGATAATGGCCTCTGCTGCTCTGGATCCTTTTATAGGTGAGTGGAACCAATTACCTAGAGGGGTGTTTTCTTTGTGTTGTGATTAACCATTGATTGTCTAATATCACTAAACAATTTTCAATAGGGGTATTGTTATAGTACTGTGTCAAATAGACTGTATTAGGAACTCGTTGACAGTGTCATGTTATGTCCGCTCACTATATGGATCCAGAACAGTGAGGCAAAAGAACAGATATATTCATCTAACATTTGTCTGACTTGCAATATCCTTTTTTTACCTATATATACTTTTTTTTATTATTTAAAACTATATATACTTGTACGTTTTCTTATTTGCTTGTATACTAATATGTATATCAATACTTGATCTTGATTAGAAAGTAAAAATGGCTTAAAAATACATATAATAACATAATGAAGAAAAAGGGATACTGAAGAAGAAATATACTAAAGAAGAAAATGTTATCAAAATTAATAAAGTTAAAAAAATAAAAATTAAAAGCAACAATGATTTCTCCATGAAGCAGCTAATGTTGGCAAGAAATGGCTTTATCTTACCCACCTGCTTACCTATCTTCCTATTAATAAATCTAGTATTCTAACTATTGTTACTGGCTTGCATTATGATCCTTTGATCTAGAGATTATCGATCTACATAGATATATACTTGTATATTTAGGATCTGAAAAGCCTGTTGTGATCTTTGTTAATGCTCTCTTGTACTTAGCTAATGTTAGCTAGTTTGACTTGGAGGAAGAGAATGGAAATTATACTGTATTATGGTATTATGTACCCCAGTCTTGTTGTTCTGAGAGTTGGATGCCTCTATTAGTTTTAAGAGGTGTAACTAGCTAGTCTCTGTTCCAGCAGCTGCTGCTTTAGAAGATACTAAACGTCTTAGTTGTAAACCCTGCAATTAAGTTTGGATTACCCTGAATTGACTGAGTTTTATACACATTCTTATGGGAATCCAGCTGATTGACAATAATCTGGAATACACTTTGGCTATTGTGTGGATCCTATAGTTTCCAAGACTGAGACACCCCCTACTGATGCTCCTGACACAGTGAATGAGTTAGGCAGACTACTCCTGAATATCTGGCTTGCCCTTATAGCACTTGGTAGTGCATCATCAAATGTGAGTTGAACATTTTTACCTTACATTTTATTTATGCCTCAACATATTATGCTATGGTAGCCTGTTTTTGATTAATTTCAAGGAAGAAACAACTACACACAGGTTGCTGCTACTGAAAGAGAGAGCCAGAATACTCTAGAATTTCTGGCCTGTCTGTACGGCACTTGACAGTGCTTTCCTAAATGTGAGTGCATTTCTATCACCTTGTATCACATTTGTCCACTGATTCGAATGTATTACACTATGGGTGCCTTCTTTTATATATTTTTCTGTAGGTTACCATGAGAGTGAGTGGCCATCTCACTTTATGAAGAGCTGCCTGTAAACCATTGCTGTACACACGCTGAGATCACTAAACAACTAAAGCAAGAACAAAGAAACATTTGTTTTATATATTTAATTTTATTTTTACTTATATATCCCTCTATGGGGAGACCCACATTGTTTTGGGACTTTTTTGGAACTCCTTATTTGCTCTACGCAATATTTTGGGACTTTTGTCCCATTACTACTGTTTAGTGTTTTAATTTCGTTAAATTGCTGTTTTTATAGTGATGCAACATTATTTGTGACATTGTATTTTTTCCAATCAAAAATTTTTTATTGAGATCAATGCAAAGTTAACAGAATAACAGTTGGGTGAGATGTACATTGAATGAACATTTGAATTATGAACAGCATTATGGAAATAATTGAATGTTTAAGAAGAAATCAATGAGAAGTAAAACATGTCATTTCCATGTAACAGTATAACATACGTTTGTAAATAAAGTATAACCCCTGTTATGGTAAGAATGGACTCAATTCGTTTTTATTTTAGGGGGGGGGAAGGGGTTAGCATATGTGAAGGTAATAAGAGTAGTTATTTTAAAGATGTATAAGCAGCAGTACTGGAGAGTACGGGGTGTGGATGTTGGGTAGTGGGTAAGAAGAACTGAGGGATTCCCTGCCCGGGAGGGGGGATGAGAAAGGCAGAAGGGGGGGGGGGAAGAGATTGAAACATATTTTAAGTTTGGGGAGTGGTTGTGTGATGTGTACCCCATTTAGGGAATTTCGTGAGCCACGGAGACCAAATCTCGGTGAAAGAGTCAGTTTTATCTAAGGTCCTGTAAGAGTATTGCTCCATCTGACCAATGTAGTGAATTATATTAAGTGTCTGGGAGAAGGAAGGGGAGTTTTCGTTTCTCCATGCTCTGGCTATCGTTAATTTCGTGGCCATGAGAATATAAATTGCAAGGGCTTCTTGTGGGGTAGAGAGGTTTGGCATCTGCAGATGGAGCAAGGCCGTCACAGGCATGTACTGTATTGTGATTCCCAAGTCACGGAGGAGGCTATAGACTTTTTCCCAAAGCGGCTGGATGGCTGGGCAGGACCACCAGATATGTTGAGGAGTGCCTAGATGTTGACACCGCCGCCAACATGTAGGGGGGCAAGTATTATGGATTCTGTGTAATGCGGTTGGGACTAAGTGCCAGCGGACTAAAATTTTATAGTGTAGCTCCCATAGAGTAGCAGAGTGTATTAATTTTTTGGTTATCAGTATTCTAGCTTGCCATGTCTCAAAGTCTGCGGAGAAACCCAGTTCTCTTTCCCATGCCAAATGTTGCGGGATTTTGAGTGGAGTGTTTGCGTTGTTGAGTAGGTTGTAGTGTGCAGCTAAGGGGTGTGTGATGTTAGAGGCTTGTTGCCACATTGACTCCCAAATCGTGGGTTGTCTAAGTTTTGTTTTTGGGTACCCCCATGTGCGTAGGCGTGTGCTCAGTCGGTATGCCTCAAAGCTAAGATTAGGAGGGATTTGGTGTATAGAGCAAAAATTAGGGTGTGAGAGCCACCTGTCTCCATTATAAAAATCTGTCACGGTCTGAATCTGTATGTGTCGCCAAGCTTCAGGGTGGGAATCTGGAAGGCAGAACAACGTGCCTCGAACCGTGAGCATGGGTGAAGGGTAAGGTGATATGGCTGGATTATGTCGGATTTGGTCCCAAATCTGATACGCGTGTTTTAATACCGGAAGGGTGCTATTCAGTTGTTGTCTGTGATGTGACGGTATCCAGAGGAGATCCGATAGGCTAAGTGAATTTGGGATTATTTCTGATTCAAGGATCCGCCATTTCGAATGGCGTTCCATGTTGTTCCAAGCTAGAAGATGTGAAAGCCTGGCCGCATAATAGTAATTTATAAGGTTAGGGAGGGCGAGGCCTCCACGTTCAATTGGTTTCTCTAAGGTTCGCCTAGAGGTCCTGGGACTATTACCTTTCCAGATATAAGACGTCATTATGCTCTGTAATTTGTTTAGGATAGGTCTAGGGACGTTGTACGGTATGGATCTGAAGAGGTAAGAGATTTTGGGTAGAAAGGACATTTTTATCGCCGCAATGCGGCCAGTCCATGAAATTTCACGGAATTCCCATGTGTCTAACAATTTTCTGAACTCTGGGATTCTATCCGAATAATTGTGGGTGATTGTGACAGATGGGTCTGGGCTAAGGGATATTCCTAGGATCTTAAGGGTAGATTCATTCCAGTGGAAATGGTATTTCTTTTGTAAACAGGCAAGGATCCTGGAAGGAATATGTATAGGGAGGGCCTCTGTTTTCGTGATATTAAGCTTGTAGTAACTCAATTTACCGAAGTTTTCTAATATCTCGAAAACCGGAGGGAGGGAGTCCCTAGGTGAAGATAATAGGAGGGTAATGTCATCAGCATATAATGAAATAGTGTGGGTCTGCGTGCCAATGAGGAGACCTGATATCCGTGGGTCCTCTCTGATGCTCTGGGCTAGGGGTTCAATAGCTAAGGCAAACAGCAGGGGCGACAAAGGGCACCCCTGCCTAGTGCCATTAGATATGGTGAATGAGGAGGACTGGAATCCCACTCCGCGTACCCTAGCTGAGGGACTGGAGTAGAGGGCCCTGACTGCGAGTATGAACTCATCTGGGATTCGAAAGGACTCCATTGTTTTCCATAGGTAGTCCCATCTGACCCTGTCAAACGCCTTTTCGGCATCCAATGACAGGGCCAGAAGGGGGATCTGTTGTTTCGAGGCAAAGTGTAAGAGGTTCAAGATGCGTCTTGTCGCGTCTGGGCCCTCTCTATGTGGGATGAAGCCCACCTGGTCGAGGTCTATAAGAGATGAGACAACCGCTGAGAGTCTATTGGCGAGCAATTTGGCGTAGATTTTCGTGTCTAGATTTAGTAAAGAGATTGGGCGGTAGTTAGAGCACCAATCTGGTGGTTTACCTGGTTTCAAGATTGTCACTATAGTGGCTTCTAAATATTCAGCTAGGAAGGAGCCTTTACTCATGGTTTCTTGACAGAGCCTACAGAGGATGGGAGCAAGTAAGTGTTGGAAAGTCTTATAGAATCTGGCGGTAAAGCCATCTGGCCCGGGGGATTTACCAAGTTTCAGGGATTGTATGATATGTTGTACCTCGACTAATGTGACTGGTGCTGTCAAGGCCTGAGCTTTGTCTGGGTCAAGGCTAGGGAGAGAAATGGTTTCTAAGTAAGAGGCTATTGTCTCTATAGAGTAGGTCTGCATATCTTGTGAGTCTTCTATATTATATAGGGTGTGATAGAATTGTTTAAATGAGTTTCCTATATCCAAGGGGGAGTATACCAGTTTATCTTGCGGGTCATGAATGGCCATGATGCGAGATTGGGCAGTCCGGTGTTTAAGTTTTGATGCTAGTAGGCTGGTAGGTTTATTGCTTTGATGGTAGTATATTCTTTTGAACTTTTCTAGAAGTCTGTGTGTTTTGTGAATTTCTAGTTGTTGAATTTGATTAGTGATGTCTACTATTTGGCGATTCACTGACGGGGAGTACTGTGATTTCAGTAAGGTTCTTGACTGTCTCAGTTGTATGTTTAGGGCTGAGAGGGTTATATTGTTTCGCCGACGGGCGGTAGCCTCGGCTTGTATAAGGAAGCCTCTCAGAACTGCTTTAAGTGCAGCCCATAGATACTGTATCGATGTTTGCTGATTATCGTTTAGCTTAAGGTAATCTGTAATTATAGATTGTAATTCTAGTTTTAGGGTTGGGTCAGTAATTGTCCAGTCCTGTAGTTGCCAGCTAGGAGGGGAGTTGGGAGCGAGGGATGGGCCAAGGCGTAGGTGTAGGGCATCATGGTCTGACCATGATATCGTGGCTATTTTGATGTAGGATACCTGTGATAATAATACGGCATTTGAAAAAAAATAATCTATACGGGAGTACGATTTGTGTGGGGCGGAATAGAAGGTGAAGTCTTTCTCCTGTGGGTGGAACGATCTAAAAATATCATAAAGATCGTGCTGTGCCATTAGGGTTTGGAAGGCCTTGGAAAGTGAATGTATGTTTCTGTCGCTGTGGTGATTGCTTGGTCCGAGTCTATCTAAATGTGTATCCCATAACAAATTAAAGTCTCCGCCTATAATGAGTATCCCTTGCTTTACTGCAGAAACAGATCGCAGAAGTGATCTAAGGAATCCAATCTGTTTGGAGTTAGGGGCATACAGGTTAACAAGAGTAATGGGTTGTTTGTTGAGCTTACATACTGAGATGATGAATCTGGCTGCAGGGTCACACTCAGTATATATTGGTTCGTACTGAACGTTTTTGCTAAGAAATATTGCTACTCCTCTAGATTTAGAGGAGTATGTGGCTTCAAGTACTGTGGGGTATCGACGAGTGGTATGGGAGATCTCTGAGGAGGAGATCCAGTGTGTCTCCTGAATAAAAGCTATGTCTATATTATTTTTATATAGGTAATTATGAAGGAGACTGCGCTTTGTAGGGGAGTTAAGTCCTTTTGAGTTTAGAGTGACAAGTCTAATGTCATTCATGGTTACGGAGTGGGAGGGGGGGGTAGGGTAGGTGTGTGTAGGATAGGAGTGAACGGGAGGTGGGTGTCCCGGGTCAGGGAATCTAGGAGTGAGAAACTCAGCTGGTGTTGTGTACTGCTAAAGGTATAGTTCCAGTAATGAATAACTAGTATATGAGAGAGTTTAAAGGGATCCGGGGCATTCAGCGGACAAGAGCCGCTTTAGATAAGGAAACTGGAAGAGAGGAATGAAGCTGGGGGGAGAAGGTGGGGGGTGGGAAAAGGAGTCTTATAATATGTCACGTTACTTTAGGTAAAGTATATGTCTAGGCCACTGAGCGGTCTAGCGGACAGAATGTGTGTATGTAGAGAAGATTGAAGGAGAGATGGGGGGTATAACTAATCGTTAAGAGGTGTGAAGAGTGTAATTGCGAGGAGGTGAGGGTGCCTAACATAGAGGTGTCCCCCAGGTTGTTACAGATGATATGTGTGAGAATAGCAGATAGCGAGGCAAGTTTGTGTTAGGGAATAGAAGCAAGAATTAGAGAACCTCGTATAAGGGGGTATGATTTGTGATGGGTGGTGTTGTGGTATGGTATAGATAGGGGGGGAATGTCGAGGGTAAGGGAGTGATGTCTTATGTGGTCTATTTGACTAAACTTAACTTATACAGTTAATCCGTAGTATCAGTAAGTCACTGCTGCTGACTGAATTCCAAGTAGGAAGGAGAACACAGATATACATTCCAATATATTAAACAATTCAAAGTATAAAAAGTAAAACTTAAAAAAAAACACACAAAAAAACAAGAAGAAGAAAACACGAGTCTCAGTATTAGATCTGCTCTATCCATGAGTACAAATATACATACACAGTACAATTATTACCATTGCTATCCATGTGACATTGTATTTTATTCATTTTGGTTGGCGCACCTATTCACTCTTCCTCTTTTTGGTTGAGCTAGTTTTTTATTTTCCAGCACTGCCTTAACCCTCTTGGGGATGGAGTTCACCAGAGCTTCACAGGTTGCCACTGGAGTCATCTTCCACTCCTCTATGATGACATCACGGAGCTGGTGGATGTTGGACCTTGCACTCCCCCACCTTCCATTTGAGGATTCTCCACAGATGCTCAATAGGGTTTAGGTCTGGAGACATGCTTGGCCAGTCCTTTAGCTTCTTTAGCAAGGCAATGGTCGTCTTGGAGGTGTGTTTGGGGTCGTTATTATGTTGGAGTACTGCCCTGCGGCCCAGTCTCTGAAGGGAGGGGGTCATGCTCTGCTTCAGTATGTCACAGTACATGTTGGCATTTATGGTTCCCTCAATGAACTGTAGCTCCCCAGTGCCAGCAGCACTCATGCAGGCCTAGACTATGACACTCCCACCACCATGCTTGACTGTAGGCAAGACACACTTTTCTTTGTACTCTAAGTTTATCTTTGTCTCATCAGACCACAGGACATGGTTCCAGTAATCCATGTCCTTAGTCTGCTTGTCTTCAGCAAACTGTTTGCAGGCTTTCTTGTGCATCTTTAGAATATACTTCCTTCTGGGACGACAGCCATGCAGACCAATTTGATGCAGTGTGCAGCGTGTGGTCTGAGCACTGGCAGGCTGACCCCCCACCCCTTCAACCTCTGCAACAATGCTGGCAGCACTCATACGTCTATTTCACAAAGATAACCTCTGGATATGACGCTGAGCATGTGCACTCAACTTCTTTGGTTGACCATGGCGAGGCCTGTTCTGAGTGGAACCTGTCCTGTGAAACCCCTGTATGGTCTTGCCCACCATGCTGCAGCTCAGTTTCAAGGTCTTGGCAATCTTCTTATAGCCTAGACCATCTTTATGTAGAGCAACAATTCTTTTTTTTTAGATCCTCAGAGAATTCTTTGCCATGAGGTGCCATGTTGAACTTCCAGTGACCAGTATGAGAGAGTGTGAGAGCGATAACACCAAATTTAACACACCTGCTCCCCATTCACACCTGAGGCCTTGTAACACTAACAAGTCACATGACACCGGGGAGGGAAAATGGTTAATTGGGCCCAATTTTGACATTTCCACTTAGGGGTGTACTGACTTTTGTTGCCAAAGTTTTAGACATTAATGCCTGTGTGTTGAGTTATTTTGAGGGGACAGCAAATTTACACTGTTATACAGGCTGTACACTCACTACTTTATATTGTAGCAAAGTGTAATTTCTTCAGTGTTGTCACGTGAAAATATATTATAAAATATTTACAAAAATATGAGGGGTGTACTCACTTTTGTGAGATACTGTATATATATATATATATATATATATATATATACAGGTGGCCCTCGTTTTACAACGGTTCAATTTACACCGTTTCAAAATAACAACCTTTTTTTCCAGTCATGTGACTGCTATTGAAAAGAATTGAGAAGCAGTGCATTTATTAAAATAGCCAGTAGATCGAGCTGTCCTCTTGTGTTGCAGCAAAGCCAAGCAAACTGAAATTAATCAGTTTAACCAGACCTGAGCTATCGAGCAGATTTCAAAGGAACAAGATCTTCCTGTCTATAAATCAGTCCAGATTGGAATGCATAGAAAGAACTGTTTGCAGAAAAATGCAAGTGAAGTCTGTGTTGTGTGATTATTTTATTAGGTTTATAATGCTGTTTAGCAAATGTTTTTGTTCATTTAACTTAGTTTAATTATATATTCTGTGTTGTGTGATTATTTTATTAGGTTTATAATGATGTTTAGCATTTAAAATCTTCATTTCAAAGCTTTAAAAATAATGTATTAGGTGTTACGTATGACAATTTTGAGAGAGGTCTCGAACCTATCTCCCTCACTTCCCATTGACTTACATTATAAAATGGGTTTCAATTTACAACGGTTTCGATTTACAACCATTTCTTCTGGAACCTAACCTGGCGTAATCTGAGGGCTACCTGTATATATATATATATATATATATATATATATATATATATATATATATATATATATATATATATATATATATATATATATATACAGTAAGTATATATACTGTATATACATATATATATATACATATAGGTTAGAAGGATTTGCACTCTCACTTCATTAAACAACTGCCAGGGTGTTAGCAATTGCTAATGCAGAAACAAACACAGGCTTGCACTCCCTGGTCATTTTAATTTCTTTACTGTGACAGATGTGACGTTTCAGGGACAAAGTATCCTTCCTCAGACTAAGGGGACGATTAATCAACAGTCGGACGGACATGATCCGCTGTAGCAGATCATGTATGCCCAACATCGCTGAATGCCAACAGCATACAATGTCGGCATTTGACATTGCACAAGCAGTACTGGTGAACTGCTTGTGCAATGCCGTCCCCTGCAGATCAGCGGCTAATTGGCCACTAGCAGGGGTGTCAATCAACACAATCATATCCGATCGGGTTGATTGCTGTCCGCCGCCTCCGAGGCAGCGGACGAGTTAAGGAGCAGTGGTCTTAAGACCGCTGCTTCTTAATTGCTGTTTCTGGTGAGCCTGAAGGCTCGTGCGGAAACAGGAAGATCAGGGGCCATTCGGCCTTTGATAAATCGGCCCCATAGTATATACAAATTGAATCAAATATATAACAAACAATATCAAAATGACACACACCCTCTTTGAGAAACCCCCCCGCGAAACAGTAACCATGGAAACCACCATGTCAACAAACATATTGCAAAAACATTTGTGCATATAATCGTGTGATCATAATCATGTGTTCATTATAAGTACAGTGTATAACAAAATTGTGACATGAGCATACATTTGAGGACTCTGTTAATGGATACTGGATTTGTTGATATCAACCTAATACTATAGATAAGAATACTGTCATAACCTTCACTTATAGCAATTACATTGGTTTGTAAATAGGCACACATTCTTTAAAAAGCCATATATTATCATAATGATCAGGTTGTATTTACCTGCGTTTCATTCATTCTGCAGTGTAGCAGCCTACATCCAACACGGCCGTGGCTTGTACCCGGAAGAATCTGAACACACCTCCTTGTTCACGTCGTGGTCATGTGTCACTGCAGGACCAAACAGAAGAACGTGTCATAAAACCATGGTAACCCAATGACAGAACTAAACACAGCGATAATCGGGAACCAAATTGTACTTCTGTTGAGCCCATCGATAAGCGCTTCTACTGGCATCCAACTTCATTTTGACTATGGCATAATATGTATAATATCATGTTATGAACTGTAATAGACCACATTATTAGACCCTAAATGAACAGTAAACTGGACAGGATATAATACAAAATATCAAGCCAACGAGTGTAGAAAATTACAAGTCTACAATAGAGAACGAAAAAAGGCATCAGTGTGGCCTATTAAAATATACATTATTTATTAGTAAATTGCTACTTTTAGCTGGACATTGGGTATAAGACCAAACTGAATAAGATAGTTTAATTAATATACACCCCTCAGCAATATAGATTTATTTCTTAAGTGAACCTACCAGAAAGCAAGGGTTAAGCTCCTCTGCAAACACCTAATTAGACATGGGAACTTAAAGGGACAGTTTACTCAAAAATGTTCTCCCCTTTAATTTGTTCCCAATGATCCACTTTACCTGCTGGAGTGTATTAAATTGTTTACAAGTAGCTCCTTTACCCTTATATTGGCATTTGAAATAGTTGATTTAGCATGTGGTATCCCCACCTATTCTGAAAGTTTGTGGCCGCAGGTCCCAACTATAGATAAGCTTTGTAAACACAGCCAGCAGAAGAAATTATACTCCCAGTGGGATATAGCAGAGATAAGGTAATAAAATGTTTATTTTCCATTGTTCTCTCCAAGTACTGGTGATTGTTTTATGTACAGATATAAGATAAAGAAGCAGGTATATGTACACAATGTGATACAGTAATGAGATCTGATTGTACCTACAAGCTCAACCCATGTTATTAGGTTGTGGCTTCAAAACACAAAATCAGAGCTTTAACATACACAAAAAAACTTAAAAAGCTATTTTTCATACATTTTTTCTCTGCAGTTGGTAAAAAAAGCAATTGTAAACACATTAAGTGAAAAACTATTTTTCAGTATACTGTCCCTTTAAGGGTCAAAATACATGAATAAAGTGGGCCAATCTACCTCAGATATTTCTAAAGAAATTATTAAAGGTATGTATATACACTTCCCAAGGGTTTATTACACCAAGTAATCTAGCATAACAGCTACAACAGACTATACAATTGGTCACTGATTATCTAATATCAGCCACTAATGGATTTGATCATTTTCACAAACCCTGGTCAAAACCAACAACAGAGAAACCAGAATGAAGATTCAAATATACAGACTGTGTGAAAAACATTTATAGACATGGCACAGAATAGGATACAGGGCTGCATTCAAATCTACAAACAATAATATTAGAAGGTACAGACCATAAGGAACAAGAAATAAAATTAGGATTACGATCTACAAAAAACTAGGATTATGATCTACAAAAAACAATGCCAATCAATAACAGTGTTTAGTCCATTTGGTTGTAGTGTATTCAGGCAATAAATCTATCTTGCATCCACTTGTAACAGAATTTTATTCCTGTCACCCCCACGTTTAAGTGGGTGCACATGATCAATCAGGACGAAGCGTAAGTCACTGACACTGTATCCTGCTTCTGAAAAGTGTCTTTTAACTGGCTGGTCACTATTTTTTGTCTTGATGTCACTTCTAATTGATGACCTGTGATTGGTCAATTGTACACATGCATCATCTGAGGTTTTCCCTGTGTAGAATCTTCCACAGCTGTAACTCAGCAAGTACACTACATATTTAGTGGTGCAGGTGATGAAATGCCTGATGTTGTACCTCTTGTTCTTATGAGGGTGGCAAAATGTGGATATAGGTATCATAGCACTACAGGTACTGCAGCCTGCACAGCGGAATGAGCTAGTTTTCTATTTTTTTTGCAATCAAGTGTCCTTTCTGTAACAATGTGTGGGATCCGTAAGCATGAGTGAATCTTTCAGGCTTGTATTACGTTTAAAGCCAACACTTGGATGTTTCTATTCAGAAAACAGTAATGTTGGATCACTCTTTACAATGTGCCAATGTTGGCTTAAGTTCTTCCCGAGTGATCTCATAGCTGGACTGTATTTAGAAGTAAAGGTCATCCGTTTGTTTGATGCATTCTTTTTTTGAGCTCTATCTTTGTTTAACGTCATAGAATCTTCACAAATCTGTTTGTTCTGCCATATCAATTTTGAGTGTAGCCCCTCTGAAGAAACTTCTGGGACATTTCAGACAGTTGTTCATGTCTTCCTTGTGGGTCACTATTGTTCCTGATTATCCAAATCATTTAGGCCTTTGGAATTGGTTTAAGTAGTGGCATAGGATGACAACTTGTCTCATGGAGGAGTGAGTTCCTATCTATTGGTCTCCGATAGAGGGTAGTTCCCAATCTATTTTGTTCATTTTTAAAAATCCTCAGGTTAAGAAACTCAATTGAGTTTTGAACTGCATTGGGTTGTTAAGAGAATTAAGCTGTTCAAACCAGTCTGTAAGTTGTTGGACAGACCCCTTCCATATAAAGAAAAGGTCATCAATATACTATCATGTATATTTTAATAGGACACACTGATGCCTTTTTTCGTTCTCTATTGTAGACTTGTAATCTTCTACACTCGTTGGCTTGATATTTTGTATTATATCCTGTCCAGTTTACTGTTCATTTAGGGTCTAATAATGTGGTCTATTGCATTTCATAACATCATATTATACATGTTATGCCATAGTTGAAATTAGGTTGGACACCAGTAGTAGCGCTTATTGATGGGCTCATCAGAAGTACAATTTGGTTCCCGATTATCGCTGTGTTTAGTTCTGTCATTGGGTTACCATGGTTTTATGACACTTTCTTCTGTTTGGTCCTGCAGTGACATGTGACTGCAATGTGGACAAGGAGGTGTGTTCAGATTTTTCCGGGCACAAGCCGCGGTCGTGTTGGATGTAGGCTGCTACACTGCAGATTGAATGAAACGTAGGTGAATACAACCTGATCATTATGATAATACATGACTTTTCAAAGAATGTGTGTCTATTTGCAAACCAATGTAATTGCTATACGAAAAGGTTATGACAGTATTCATATACTGTATATACTATTAGGTTGATATCAACGCATCTAGTATCCATTAACAGAGTCCTCCAATGTGTGCTTATGTCACAATTTTGTTATAAACTGTACTTATAATGATCACATGATTTTTTGCGATTATATGCACAAATGTTTTTGCAATATGTGATAATCCCATGTTTGTATGCTTATTGACATGGGGGTTTCCATGGTTACTGTTTGGCGTTTTTTTCTCAAAGAGGGGGTGTGTCATCTTTATATTGTTTGTTATATATTTGATTCACTTTGTATACTCTATGAGGCCTATTTATTAAAGGTCTGTCGGACCTGATCCGACAGTGCGGATCAGGTCCGACAGACCTTCCATATTCAGCATTGCAATGTCGCCCCCTGCAGATTCATACTCAATTAGATTCGTACTCGATCAGGTTGAATTGTGGCGATCTCTGTCTGCCTGCTCAGAGCAGGCGGACAGGGTTATGGAGCAGCGTATATACATATATAAACACATAAATACACATATATATATATATATATATATATATATATATATAAGTGCATTGGGGCCCTTTACAGTATAGTAGATGAAAACATGTACTCGTCAGTGAGCGCTTCTCTCTTTTTATTTATGCAAATTATGACTCTTAGGGAAGTCTCCCTAGGCGTGATGCGGGAATACAGACTTGGACCCATTGCTCAGTGTGTCTAGAGGGATATGGCTGCACCTCACTGACGAGGCCCACACTAGGCGAAATTTACATCTGGGGTTTTGCCATTTCTCTCGTTCAGAGAGGGATTGCCTGGTATTTCGGGGCTGGACTGCACTGTTAAGTCAGGATCAGACTGATATGCTACAGAAAAGTTCTCTGTGAAAGGCACATGTTGAGGAAAAAGAAGCTGCTTCTTGTTCTAGCCATAGAACAAGCTATTATGCTATTGTTCGTTCCCAGGTTGAGCGCTTCTCTCTTTTTATTTATGTACGTATTTCTATGTTAAAGCCCTTTGCAACCTTTTCTCTTTTCTAACACCTAAGACCTTATATCTTTGAGTCCTTATAACTTATTTTTGCGCAAGATTTTAAATTAATTTTATTATGAGTGTAACTGTACTCTGTTATGTATTTTTGGTGTGTTTTGTGACAATTTTTGTTTTGCGAAACAGTTAACCAGAGCTTTGTAGATGTGTTATTCCTTCTAGCGTAAATTGTGATTGCTCTCAAGTGATTGTGTTTACTTTCAACTTGTAATATGAGCAGTAAACCTGATGCATGCGATAAACCCCTTTTATCTGGCGCATAACTGTTAACATGTAACTTGTTTTGTATTGAAGCTTTAACCATCAGTTTGAGTGTTACCACTAATCAAGCTACATGCAAATATGAAAAAAGTCAACCCTATATGAAATAATGGTGAAATTGAGAATCAAAACTGTACTGTGATCAATATTCACAAAAGAGGTCTTTTATAAGCACCAAAATAACTTCTCTAATCTTTGTAAAACGGCATTATTATAATATAAGCTTTTCTTACCATTATTTTATTGCAATGACAAAGTAGGCACTGCTGTGAGTTCTAGCAAAGGAAATTATACAGAGATTTCACCTTACCTGGGTTTTTGTGCTGTGAAATTCCATACAATTTCATTTGGAACCTATCCAGTTCTAAACACAGGCTATCCCTGGTATGCTATAACTGTTGTCTGTGTTACATTTCAATGTAAACTATGTAAAGAGTTAGCCTATGTTTATCAGGCATTTAAGTACAGTGCTAGATACCATGTATGGCATATTTAATAGTTATATTTGTCTCCTGAGTACACATGAAGAATGGCAAGCAGTACAATTTTTTTTATATTTGTTTTTAGAATTGCTGGAATTCAAAATATACTTGGGACCATAAACTCTAGAGACCATTATATTCTACACATATAACTGCTAAAGCTCCAAGGGTAAACAGGAGCAGTACATGAAGTGAAAACACTTGTATTCCCTCTATATAACAATGATTTGTATGTCAAGATACTTGTGAGAAATATTCAACAAACTGGGTTGAAGGACTGATAAATTAGCATATTTGCTTTGACATAACGTTCTAATTTATCATTTGTTTGCTGGTCATTGTGCTAAAGCTGACGTGATTACCTCTGGATAATATACAATAACTATTAAACTGTGTGAATCACCTCCCTTAAAAGAGATTACGGACTGCCCCGGTCCTCTTTTAGTGTATGTTCAAAGATAGCCTTGGTCTTGGTCTGGAAGTGCTGTGTATAATAAACAGACTCTTCTTTAGTGAGATTATTTCCAAACTTGGTATTCCATTTTACAATTTGTTCTTTGTTGTTTTTTTAAAAAGTATATCATTTTTTGGAATTATTTTCAAGATCATTTGTTTGATCATTTTAGTAAGGTAACTGCAATTAGCATTATCTTTATGCAAAAAAATTTTTTACTGTTAGGAAACATAAATATGCCTGGGTATCCAAGAACAACTGAAAATAATTTATAGATTAAGTGGGTACAAACTAATTCTCTTTTTTAAAACTTTACATTACTTTTCAGTTAATTCCTGGCCAGACATATTGAAGACTCCTTCACCTATTATTTCTTTTTTTTCTGTGTAACTCCTCTCCCTCCTCTTCATCCTATGAAGTTTTATATGATCTTTCCCTTTTTCTGGGGGAATTGGTTTGAAGAGTGGCAAATCTGTTGTGGTGTACCCAAGGATTTTAGGATGGAACCTTCTAGGAACTCCTCCCTGTATCTTTATATGAATGTTGTCTTTCCATTTATTTTTTTCCGATGGATCATTTTTCTCTGGTTAATTCCTCCCTGTTTTTTATGTTGGGTAACCCATATATTGTGCTGGTGTTGCGGCTTTCCACCTAAAAAAGGATGAAACATGATTATGTTTTCCAAATTAGATTCTGTTTGTGGCCTATGTCTATAATTAGATACTGATTTATTATTGGTAATACAGCCAGTATTACAAGTATTAGCAGATCTATTGTTGTGTTTTGTTGTTGTATCATTTTGTGGTGTATAAGTAGAATCAATTCTCTTTAGTTTGATTGGTGAAAAGAAGTCACATGATAAGTAGACATGTGACCGGTTACTGTGTTGTACCTGAATTAAGGCTTTGTTGTAAATACTACCTGTATAAGAACTAGACACAACCTAAAGCCTATTTGTTAATTTTATCATGTGACTTGTAAACATATAAATGAGACATTTGTTATGAATATCACATGACTAGTAAACTGAATGTTTATTTATCAGGATTAATTTGCTGAATGCAATGATGGGGAGTAATAATTTTCAAAATGTAATATTTAACTTTTCACGATTTAATGTAATATTGGATTTGACAAATTAAATGATAGATTAAATGATGTGCTCTTGACAAAAGCAATACAATTGCCAAAATGCATAGAGCTTTTTATCTGGTTTTAAAATAAACAACATTTTATTAAGCAGTACTGTATTGCTGTTTTACTGGTGTTTCTAGAAATAAAAGAAGTTTATTAGTTTTGAACCCTGTGAGTATTTTCCATTGGTTTTACTCAGTGTGTGACGTTATTACACTATTTTGGGTTCATTATTTTTCTGAGGTGAAAGTGATTAGTGATTACTTTATTGATGATGGGCTATTGAGGTGATAGGGGCTGCCACTGATTTAATCAAATTTGGGATCTTCTACATATTGAAGGTTTGATGAAAGAGGCATAGAGTCAATATTATTTGGTATGATAATTCACAGAGTAAAATAAAACACTAATATCACAATAATTTATTAAGGTGTTTTCTTGAGACAGTATGATTTAAAAAGATCTCTGACATCACTACTAGAATAAATGGAATATGCAATTGTCCTAATTATTGCTTAGAAAATAATATTACTAAATGCAATATAGAAATTATATAGAAACATACATTCTAAAATTGTTTTTACAGTGATGTGTAATAGACAAAATATCATATCGTAGATGGAATAGTAACGATTATAAACAAATTACTTTGGAAAGTCTCAGAACTCCTCTGTGACTTCCAGATTCCTTATATGTGTTGACAAACATATAAACTTAATAATTAGTGATAAAGTACATTTCTCAATAACTTTTACACATCACATACAGAACATTATGTTTCATATCAGTTATTCTAAGAATTATTTTTTTGTCCAGAGACTGACACTCTGGATATTTTCTCACTGCTTAACTTTATATTATCACCATAGGGTTCATGGCTGTATGCGACCTACTTTCATGAATCAGACCAAACTTAATATAAAAAGTTAGAAGTTTACCAGTTTTTATGTAATATTCCAACAAACAAAGAACACCAGGCAAAGCAAGTGTAGTCTTTTCAAACCACCCAGGACACAGTTCAGTGGCTTAATATATCTAGATAGTGCACAGATAGCATTTCCCTAGTGCAAAATATGATACATAATGGAAAAATGCCCCAGCCTTGTTTGTCTAACAACTTGACCATTTTGCAATTCCGTTTTCAACCAGGTTTTATGCAGCAAGTGACAAATTAAACATTTGTATTCTGTGCACATCTTGTGAATCAGCCCATTCTTATCTCTTTCATTTTGTCTGCAATTGCAGTAATACACAAAATGTGCTATTCTAGCTGGGCTATACCTTCAATAACTATAATATATGTATTTCTTCTGTGCAGTGGCTTCCACTTGTCTTTTTAACAGCACGGGATCAAAATAGCTTGTAAAATAAAATGCTTTCAAAATCACTGTTGCTTGCTTTCTCATTATATTTACAATGATTGCCAACAGTATTGTCTGAGAGGTTGTAAAAAAGAGAAAACAGAATATTATTGAACTAAAATAGTCAAACTAAATATGTGATATGCTGTGAAACCTGGAAATTAAGCTTAAAATGTATCACTTATGATATCCAATATCCTTGAATTTAAGCTTTTTTGAACATTTTAGGTTCAGATGATGCCTTCTGTCACAGATCTACACCGCCCATAAAATCAATGTTCACAAATATTTACCTCTGCTACCAGCTTGCCACAGACAGAGCTACTTGCCAAGCTGTGATGATAGGGAGAGTGAGGACATGAAAGGGTTAACTTCACAGGGTCTCCAGCCTCCAAAATCCTTACAAGAGCATAAGGGCCAATCCACATTAATCCCCAACATCCTACATTCCCCAAACATTAATATTGGCTGCCACTCCCCAAAAACTTATTATTCAGGGCTTTTTGGGCTACCCCTAAATTACAGTTGCATTAACAATTAAAGAAAAATGTACTAAAAGTACAAATTATAATTTGGTGATGTTATTCCCAATCTCATGGAAGCCGTGAATTCAATTTCTAGAGCACAAAGACAGATCTGATTAACTTTATATTTCAATCTGAAAAAAGATTCACAGTGCATAAAAATGAAAAAGAAATACATGAAATTAGATGAAAGGTAAATAGACAATAGAGACACACAATTGCAAACAAATATTATAAAAAATAAAAAGCATAAACATAGAAACCCTAAACTTACAATTTAGAATGAAATCTGTGGAGACCCCCAATAATAATTTCAGATGGTGGAGTCCTTAATGTGAGTGTATTGGAGTCTGCTTGTGTACAATCAAGCACTATTTTGTACCTATTCAAGACCATATGACCCAGGGTGTAAATATGGTGTAAATATGTTCCAATCAGCCAATAGAATGTGAGCTCAATCCTATTGGTTGATCCAATCAGCCAATAGGATTTTTCCTACCTTAATTCCTATTGGCTGATAGAATCCTATCAGCCAATCGGAATTCAAGGGGCGCCATTTTGGATGACGTCATTTAAAGGAACCTTCATTATAGCTAATTGTAGGTAATTTATTTAATTAATTTAATGATAGTGTAGTGTTAGGTGTATTTGTAACTTAGGTTAGGATTTATTTTACAGGTAATTTTGTACTTATTTTAACTAGGTAGCTATTAAATAGTTATTAACTATTTAATAGCTATTCTACCTAGTTAAAATTAATACAAAGTTGCCTGTCAAATAAATATAAATCCTAAAATAGCTACAATGTAATTATTAGTTATATTGTAGCTATCTTATGGTTTATTTTATAGGTAATATTTAGTTTTAAATAGGAATAATTTATTTAATTGTAGTTATTTTATTTAGATTTATTTAAATTATATTTAAATTAGGGGGGTGTTAGGGTTAAGGTTAGACTTAGGTTCAGGGGTTAATAACTTTATTATAGTGGGGGCGACGTTGGCGGCAGCAGATTAGGGATTAATTAATTTAATATAGTTGTGGCGATGTTGGGGGGCAGATTAGGGGTTTATAACTATAATGTAGGTGTCGGCGATGTTGGGGGCAGCAGATTAGGGGTTCATAAGTATAATCTAGGTGGCGGGTGTGTCCGGAGCAGCAGATTAGGGGTTAATAGTATAATGCAGGTGGTGACGATGTCGGGGGCGGCAGATTAGGGGTTAATAAGTGTAAGATTAGGGGTGTTTAGACTCGGGTTTATGTTAGGGTGTTAGGTGTAGGCATAACTTTTATTTTCCCATAGGAAACAATGGGGCTGCGTTAGGAGCTGAACGCTGCTTTTTTGCAGGTGTTAGGTTTTTTTTCAGCCGGCTCAGCTCCATTGTTTCCTATGGAGAAATCGTGCACGAGCACATTCAGCCAGCTCACCGCTGACTTAAGCAGCGCTGGTATCGAGGTGAGATGTGGAGCTAAATTTTGCTCAACGCTATCTTTTCTGAGGCTAACGCAGCCATTCAGAAAACTTGTAATACCAGTGTTGTTTTAAGTGAGTGGTGAAACAAAAAGGCTTGTTAGCACCGCACGACTCTACCTACAAAACTCGTGATCTAGCCGATAGTTTTCTCACTGTTTAACTGGGAGTATAAATGGAAAATAAATATTTTCATGTAGACAAACCCTATGGGGCATATTTAACAATGTGCGAGCGGACATGATACGAAGAAGCGTATCATGTCCGCTGCACATCGCTGCACATCGATAAATGCAGACAGCATACCAATCGGCCGCTAGCAGGGGGTGTCAATCAACCTGATCGAATTCGATCAAGTTGATTTCTGTCCGCCGCCTCAAAACAGGTGGACAAGTTATGCTGCTTTATAACTTCTTGATAACTTCTGTTTCTGGCGAGCCATTTGGAGCTTGATAAATATGTCCCGATGTATATTTTTGCTTTTTTTAACCAGTAAATATAGCTGTGAAAATTCTGTTACATAATGTAGTTTATAGAAACATATATAATATACTCTTAAATTTCCAGGTAGATTTTGTGTAATGAAAGTACTGAAATACATGTGCTCAAGGAAAAATAATGTAAACATTTTGGAAAGTATTTAGATAAAGAACGGTTCTGTAGGCTGGAAACAAAAATCAGTGTGGAGCATGTTTTGGAATTTATCAAAGTTAGTTAAAATACCAGAGAAAATAACTCCACTGTGTTATTGTCTACTGAAAAAAAGAAATGCATATTAAGTCAATTTATATTTGTCAACACTAATGCTTCTAGTATAGAATATTACAGCTTATACTGTGCTCAGAGAAAAACTTGTGCTGATTTTGTTTAGTATTTTTGCCATCATTATATTTATACATAAATGGAGCCATTTCAAAGTATTGATCTAGTCCCATTGGTATATTTTGTCAGTATATTCATAAAAATCTTCAGTAGTGCTCTCCAAATAATATATCAGCCTATGGCAGGGTTATAATACAATGTACTTAATAATTATCCTTTAAAAATTAAATATCAACCCTCACTCAATATGCATCTACTAGAAACCATTAAATCAATATAAATATCTGAATTCTTTTATTTAGTTAATATCTATGAACATATTGGAATATATTTGTAGGAACCAGAATATGAGACAATACTATACACGTTTACCTTATTAACAATAGAAGTTTCACCCAGTTAACACAATGAGACTAAAATCTTTAACTTTTAATATCCAAGCAATACAATTCTAACAGTGCTTATGAACAATAGGATAATATATATATATATATATATATATATATATATATATATATATATATATATATATATATTCAGCTATTTAACTGCAATTTATCCTAATACAATTTTAATTCACAACATCAGAAATTGCAGAGATAAGTTACTTAACCTACAAGATACAAATTTAACACTATACAGGGATGTGGCCATCAGTTTTAAAATACAATTTATTTCTTTAAGTCTGCCAAACACAGCAACAATGAATTTTAAATGTTTTGCATACAAAAAGGCAAGCTAAGAATTATTCAAAACTATGAAACACAGTTTAAAAATATAATTTGCTCTTAAATCTATTTGCTACAGCAATTTCTCAATACCTTACCAAGGTGAACACCAACCAATATCCAATATCTCTTAACAGGAATGATCTAACCTCAGAAGACCAAGATTGGGGTATCTGCATATTGAGCATATAGATAGCCGCTTGCTTTGTAATAACTGTTGCAGTTATTTTCCTTCAGGGACAGCCAGAGATAGCCAGCAGCCAGCCTCTTGCAGCCTCTATGCTTGGGGTTAAATCATCTGATTTTACCCCTCCCTTTTTTGATCAGTACCCATCATTGGTTAGATTGGAAACGCCCAAAACGTAAGCTTGTCTCGGATTGGATATCTGGAATATCTAATTGGATTGGCCCATAACGGAGCTGAGCATGTTCACCATGGAAACGCTTCTTTTGAACAGTTAAATTCCCTTAACTGTCCTACTGGATTTTGGCCCTCTGGTGGCAGCGTGACAAACACAAACAAATTCACATTTAATTATTTCTAGACAGTGAAAGAACATATTTTTTTTTAAAATGTGTAACAAATACCATAATTTTCTTACATTAATAAGTTATATGTTTATATGTACTGTATTATATCACATTAATTATTCTGATCAATTTGACATGAAACACAGTATGTCCTTAACACCATACTATATCAAAACAATTATACTGCTAATTTTTCCAGATTGGTAGTATTTAAACTCCTGATATATTGAATTTATGCAAATACAGCATGTTACATTTCTGTGTATTTCTTCCTGAATATATGAATCTGGTCTATGTAGATCTGAAATAAAAATAAATGTTAATAATCACTTCTCTTCAGGTCCATAAACATCTATTTATGTTCTTAAACACACAGAGGCTAAGACATTTTATGCTTTCAAAATATGCATGTATATATATACATATTATCCTATTGTTTATATACATACATATACATATATATATACACACATCCATTTATATGCAGTATCTTGTATTTATTATCTTTTAGCCCCATCTAGAAAAACAGGAAAACATGTTGCATATATGTAATATCCTATAAATAGACAGTCTCATATCCATTAAAATATATATATTTTCCTAGGAGTATATTTTATTTGAAATCTAAATACAGTTGTTTGAAACATGTAAGTCATGTGCTTTCACTGTGTTATCCTAACCCAGATATCATGTCTATGTTATGTATATTCAAATGTCAGCAGTTACATAGTATGGGTCACTTAGCAAACAGCTGTTAAAAGCCATTTCTTTATCCCCCACTGCTCTTCCTCCCAAATCTCCTCCTACCTTAAAGACAGTTCCCAGACTCTTTGTCTTCCTCACCGCATGGGGTACAGAGTGCTCTGGATTTTTTTTGCACTTCCAACTAAAGAGCAAATGCTTTAGTGTCAAAGTGAAATTTTAAATTACAAATCTTGTGTGGACTTCATTTTCACACTCTAGCTAGAAATGTCTCTGGAGATATCCTGTCTGCAATTGAGTC